>NC_045736.1:30263528-30279231 GCF_008692095.1 Etheostoma spectabile
AATAATGTACCTCAGAGGTACAAATATGTAGCTCACACCTCAGAAAGTCCACACTGTACAATGGAAGGTGCATAATTGTACCTTCAAGATACATTTTTGGACTTTTAAGGGAACATTTGCTAAGTTTGTACTTTAGGGGAAAAAAAATGGACCTGTATTGTACTTCTTTTTTTGACAGTGTGGGCTAGAGAGTAAGGATGTGCTCTTCCTCCTGACTTTCCATTTCAGGTTAGTTGAACGTACAACATGTCCTTCTCAAGCAAATAATCCCAAAAGACAGAGCGTAATTGCAGTCAGCTTCAATTTGGATTCCTTCAGTGTTTACGTGGATAAATCAGAAGCCAAATTATCTGCAGAGGTCTCCTCTTCTCCATTGAAAACACTACATGAAGCAGTTTCATGTTAAAAATCAGTTTCTCCAATGATGTTTGGTTCTTTGGCTGAGGGGCTACGAGCCGGGCTGCAACTAATGTTTTCTCAGCTTGTTTATCTGATAACTTTCCAATCCAGACGTCCTGTGACTAAAATACTATAAATTATACTCTAAAACACGGTAAAATGTGTCCTGGGGGTGTGGCTTTCACCAACTGCCACTTTGCTTGATTGAAAGCCATGATGTCTCTCTCTCATGGTTGGTTTAAATTCTCTGGGTGGGCACAGAAAGCAGAGAAAGGGGCGGTAACCTTGCCCCTTGTGACCTCATAAGGAGCAAGATTCCAGATCGGCCCATCTGAGCTTTCATTTTCTCAAAACAGAGCAGGATACCCTGGGGGTGGGGGAACGCATAATAATGTTGAAAAAAACTCAGAAAGTGAAATCTTCAAGCCATGGCACGTGTGTGTGCGTGTGTGTGTGTGTGTGTGTGTGTGTGTGTGTGTGTGTGTGTGTCCAAAAGTTCCCCTTTTCAGCTTTAACGGGGCTGAAAAAGTAAAATCCTTTTCTCTGTGTAGTACAATGGGGAAGTTCTTAATGTACTTCACTGGGAAAAAATGACGCTTTCTTATGTTGATATTAATATGGTGTTCTGTGTTTGCTCTCTTATTAAAACGTATAAAGGTGTTCATTAACAGGTTGTAC
Source organism: Etheostoma spectabile (assembly GCF_008692095.1). Taxonomy (NCBI): domain Eukaryota; kingdom Metazoa; phylum Chordata; class Actinopteri; order Perciformes; family Percidae; genus Etheostoma; species Etheostoma spectabile. The sequence continues at coordinate 30,264,606 of NC_045736.1, forward strand.
CCGGAATCATTATTATTAGTTGTGAACTGTGGTAAATAAATGATGCTGCTACTTTAAAAACGTGTAAGTGGAACTTGTGGCAGGTCGGCGTGGAAAGGTTTTGAACCTTGATGAGTGATTTCAGGCTTTCCACCGAGCTGTATGTGGTGAATTGATTAAACGCTTGATTAAACACTAGGCAAAGGCGTCTGGCAGACTAATTCCAAAGCATATGCAAATCTAGTTTTGTAGATTGTTGCCTTTTTATGCAGCCTTCCACACACACACACACACACACACACACGCCCACGCAATTGTGCTAATGCGCCACTTTCACACACACAAACACTGAACAAACTAAGTCTAGGTCTACATAAACCATAAATGTTAGTGCACACGCAGACAGACACAAAAAGCGGGCAATTTCATTTCAGAGCAAAGTTATCCACAAACAACACAAATTAAGTAGATTCATATATTGCCCTCAGTCTCACACAGAAATTGCTTTGCAACATATTTTGTTGAAGATGACCGTTTTCAGAGATTGCGCGAGTACACAGTCTCAGGCGGTGTTTCCCAACCTTTTTCCAGCAATGGCACACATCCACGTTCAAATTATACCCGGGCACACAGCTATCTTTAGCCACAAATACGTTAGAAAATATCACACACATGGACATGACCCACAGATATAATGTCACTTACCTTAATGATTTTACCAAGAATATATGAAAGGCTTTTTAAACTTTAACCTCTTGAGTGCCTCTGTTTCCTTAGATGATGCTTTTGTCTTTGCATGACTCTTTCCAGCAATAATCCATACACGCATTCATACTTTCAGCCATTCGTTTTTGCCTGTCGTGAGTCATGCAAGTGTCCTTTTACATACTGCTCGTCTCCATATTTCTTTGTACAACTTCACACAAATTCTCATTTAAACTGTTATTGTGTGCCACCCAAAAATGAATGACAGCAGCACACGCAACCACGTTACCCAGAGGCTAGAATAAATCAACATTAATATAAATGGTGGGTGGCAATCTTGAAACAAGACCTTGTAAAAATGTAATCCTCATCAAACAATGACAACATAAAATAAGAAAACAGCAGAATAACCAGAAAAAGGGGAAACATTTCCATGTCCTGCTATGCAAAATAACACAAACCTGCCAACTTGTGACTACACAGAAGCTGGGAAGCTTATTGATTTAGTGAAGAAAAAGATTTTCCTTTGGCTGAGCTCATCGCATTTCCATGTCCTTGCATACACTTTCTTTAAGATGAGAGCTATTGATTCCCCAAAGATTCTTCATAAGAGCTATGCCATATGGATATAACCGCTTCATTACAACAGGTGGCTTAACCCTTGGCTTGTGTTTCCGTCCAAATTAAAAGTTAACACTTTAGTTTAAGCTCTTTATTCATGTTTTTAACTTTTTCTTAGGTTTTTGTCCCTTTTTGTCTCACTTTTTTGACTTATTAACTTTAGTTTTACAGTTATTTTTGGAATTTATGGTCAATACCCCTCATTTATAGGAAATCATACCTGATGTTTGAGTTAGAAAATCAGAAATTAGGAATTATTTAGACTAAAATTAAAGGAACGGATGTTGATGGATAATCACAGACTGGAATATGTCAACTTTTACTCAAAACCACTTCAATTGTTTTTTCTGCAAATGCTATAAAATTGAATAAGACGCCGCAAAATTAATGAAAGTAGAGATGTGTACTTGCCAAAGAGCGCTGTGTGGAATCAATCATGTTATTTTGGGGAATGAAAAAGAACATTGATATATGACAACATGAGGACAACATGAGGGTTAAAGCAAAGAGTGAAAGGAACACTCCAATCAGAAGAACTTCCCATAAAAATAGAAAGAAGGATATCAAACATACATTTAATGCCATGCCTATTTATCAAAGTGATATTTTAAATGGATTCAGACTTGGAAAAGGAAGACGTACTTGGCAAACGTGATACGGCACAACTACTCATCTCTTGTGAGTCCTATGAAAGCTTTTGTAGTTTTTCTTGCAGGACAAGAGCTACTGAATGATGCATCTTGCAATTAAGTTAAAAGATTTGGAAAGGTTATATATCATTTGCAGAAATGTTTTCATGTTATACTGTAGAATCTCAACGTAGACTCTGAAATTCCAAATTAAATCCAATTTTTAAAAGTAAACCCAAATAAGATGTACAGTATATGTACATTTGCACCACTGCACCATCTTACTAACACTACTCCAAAATGGCAAACACACTACATAGTGCAATATGTCTGTGGAAGAGTTTTGACCATAGTGACAGGATTATTTTATTACATAACATTACGTTGAACCTTTGCTTGACATGAGGTCCTGGGAGACCACGAGAAGTATTCTCATTACTTACAGTTCTATGTGGAGGCATGGGTATTAGAAAATGTCCATGGCAACGGTGTCTTCCAAAGATAACTTCAAACAGGAAATGTGATAGTCTCCAGGATACCGGGCTTGTAAACACACAACCAATGTCATAACAGATGACGGCAAATATCATTGAACCTCACATGAAATATGACGGAGACAGAGTCTTTCCGTCTGGCAGGATGATTTGGCACCGTGCAAAAATATGTCCTCTGTGGACGAGGATTCAATAAGCGCAGAGGCTGTGTATGAATACTTACTTCCTGATTAACCTTTTTAATCCACTTGATTTATTTAATTTTTGTCCATTTTCCTCCGCGGATGTCTTTTTAAAATTTCCCATATTTTGGTGGCGAACTAGATATAATGGGAATAATCTCAGAATATCTTTGGGCCAAGATGGAGATGGATGTCTCTCAAACACAATGTTTAATGACTCATTATTGCGGTCAGCCACTGAAAATAGATGAGATAGACATTTTATCCTGATTAACGCGCCTAATGGGTTTGCCCATAAAACCAAACCGTTCCTTCAGTGATGCATGCCTAGTCTGTCTCTCTCTCATATTTTCGGGTCGATAATGCATACACTAATCCATCAAGATTGACAGCGATCATTAGAATAATAAGGGGAGCAGATATTTGATATGAACTCTCAGGGTGGCTGTTGCCAGTTGAATGAAATTGTCTGAGACAGCGGGCAACCTTGACAGCGGAAGTCAATAACTCGGTGAAATTCATCACTCATACCACAAAAGTCCATGCCCGAGATAAACTTTTCCATTTGCAAATAAATAGATGTATTTTTTACCAAGTCTGGCACACACGCAGACATTGTTTGGGCTCCCTGCCCTTGCGTCCCAGTCGAGGCACAGACACCGCTGAGACTCGATGTGTGCTAATGTACCACCCATAAACAATCTATATTTACTGAAGTGTTATCAACCCAGTGCTGAAGGCATAAACATAATTTGTTATGGAGGCAGCGTGAGTAAGGTGTGTGTGTGTGCTCGACTGTATATTTGTGTGAATGATGGGTTTTCAGGTGTGGATGTTTGCACGCCGACATGCACGTGTGGGGCTCGGAGTGATGTGCTAAATTTGGATATCTCCAAGCAAGTTTCATTTCGACATCTTATTAAATATTGGTTTGTTGTGTTCATGCAACTCTGTTGCAACTCTTCGAACTGTATTCCTCAACATAAATTAAAATCTCTCCATTAGGTGTGTTATGTATGATGTTATTAAGAAACCTATGATACTTATTGGCTGAGGGGTTACACAGATTTATGCATGGGGGGCCGTACTGCACTCAGTACCCATGTTTAGAATATGATCAAGGTCCACACTTGAGATGCATTGGTAGTATATTGAGACTAATGAAACTAGTGGCCGTTTGTCTTGTACGGTACTTGGATCCCAAATGAAGCGTATCATGATATGATAAATTAATGAACTGCACTATAGCACATTAAAATACTTTTACCAATCGGGTGTTGAGAATGAAGATGTGAAGGAGTCACTTTATCCCAGTTACAGAGAGACTAGTCCCACATTGCCTGATCTAGCTCCACAGCGCTACGCAAGGGTCAACGCTAACTTGTTAAAGCGGTTGTCGGCTTGGCAACCAGTCATTAGCTTTTGGTTGCCGCAATTTTCCATACGGTAGCCATGTTTCGAACTGCCTATGTTTGGAGCAATTCATTTCTTATGAAATAACACCACAGTGAGATAATGGCTTGCAATATAGTTTCCCATCCCTCTCAAATAAGGGGGCTGGATCACAAAGCCCCCGGTTCGGATCCCAGTTTTGAGTCATGGATTGGATCAATTTTTGGATCAATAGTGACAATAATAAAACATGTATTTATTTATTTGTAAATCACTTTCAATCAAAGTGCTTTACAAAAAGGATCCAATTTAACTACATACAGTACAATCCAAATTGAAATCGAGACAGTAAAAATGAAATGCCACTATAAAAAGATATCAAGGATGAATGAACATGTGACTCATATGCAGCAGAAAATAAGTATGCTTTGATTTAAAAACTTCAGTTGAACATGCCAGTCTAATATCTGCTGATAGACAGTTCCATAATGTTGGAGCACGAAACGAAAAAGCTCCAAAAAAAAAGAGAAAAAGGGGGATAATTTAAATGATTGTTCAAATAATTATGTATTAATTATGTGGCAATGTATCGCGAGTCAACAATTCATATATTCATAGTATTTTGGCACTATTATGGTTGAATGCCGTTTCATTCCCACAATCACCACAAAGTATGTTACGTGCTTTATTTTTATGTTTTGAGTCCAAATTATTAATTTTGCAGTTAATTCTGCGGCAATGAAATGGCCCACGTCAGTACAATGTTCAGTTGAAGATGCAAGAAGATTGTTGCAAACATGAATATGTTACAGGTTGCAGTATTTAAAAGGAACTACTATCCTCAGAAAAAAAAAAAAAAAAAAAAAAAAAAAAAAAATGAAAACGTTACCAGGGACGAGTCTCTCCCTCTGTCCTCGGGTCTAAATCGATCACTTAGTAATAAATCTGCCATAAGAAGGTAATTAATCTTACAGGGGAACATTAGAGTGGAACAGTAAAGTTAGTTAGAGCAGAGCTTATTTTTCAACCAAGTTAGCACTCCTACTCTGAAATTCCTGCGATTTATTAACACACACCCTTCTAAAAGCCAATGACAAAAAATGCCAGAAAAGGCCACTGTGCTCCCCTATTTCCATCAATTGTAAAATTCTGCTGTTGAGCCACCTCATTAGACCATATATAAGTGGAGGAGCTGTCATGGCTGACATAGGTATAAAGTGCACACAAAGGCAGAATTTGTGCTTGTGTTGGCACCTTGTCTTCACCGGGACTGTCACCCATTTCGGATTGTCATGGGGTGCGATTGAAAGGCATGTGAGTGTCGTGCTGACCCTTAGGAATTGTCACATCTGCACTGAGGCCTGTCAGTCAGTCACCACGGTGTCTGCGCATGGCGTAAACCATGCTCCAGCCTTTGGAGGATACCAAAAAAAACTGCGAGAGGATACAATGATTGATTGGCAGATATTTATTTCCGGTCCCACACCGCTAACTCGCAACGTCTTCCAGCCTATTAGCTTAAGTTAAGAGTGATTTCCTTGGAGACGTGGCGAAAAAAGCAGGTTTTTTTTTTGGCAAGTGAGCACGGATGTCAAACGACTCAATTAATCAATCTCTCTGCTAAATTGACAGCATTTAGAGTATGTTGTTTTTGTTTTTTTTATCATCGCTCTCCGGCTGTTCCTCATTACTTTTACTTTCACACCTTGAAATGCAACTTGAATCCCAATTATAGGAAGAAGTATTTCAATGCATGGACCAAGAGTTCATTTACCTCAGCAAGGAAGTAGAATAATCTAAATCCTCGCTACACATCTTAGGGGCTTTCTTCCGCAGGTTAATTTTAATAAACCTCTGTCTATTGGTTTTTCAATAAATTCTGAGTGGCCAGTAATGTATTGCATTGCTTCCGGTTGACTGCTCTGCAAACACTATATCTGCACATTATATTTTGTTATCCCCTCATGATATCCATTTGTCTATTTCACTGTAAAGCTTGAGCACCTGGAGCAGGCATTTCAATAGCACTGAAAAGCAAAAATTGTAGCAATTTAACCAATGCCGGGGAGCATGTTTATGAAGCAACATTTTTTCCAAATGATACTTCTATGAACATATTTTGAACAGAAGCATTTTGCAATGTTTATGTTATGTTGCATTCAAGCTACTTATCGTGAACACATTAGGGATTTGGGGTGGAATACCTGCCTTCTTGGCAATTTTTTAAGCTTGTTTTTTGGGGGTTTAAGCCTATTTTTCCTGTATATAAATCACTGCATAAGCGCAAAATGAATTCAGTAATCTTCTGCAGAAGTGGCTTACTGTATTAGTACTTTTTCAGCTCGCAATTGTAAAACGCCATGGACTCCTGCTCTAAACAATAATTGTTCTATATGAGTCATGAGCAGCATCAGACAGCTTAATCCATCACAGAGTTCAAGCAACCCCGCTCTTCCTCTACTTTCTGCTGGCCTTGATGAATCTATACCACCTTTTCGGGAGCCTCATAACTTACTGCCATTAATGTTCAATTCTCCCTTCATATGCCTTGTTTTTTTTCCATTTTCCCAGCCCTAGGTGTAAATCACGGACTAATATAGAGAATTCAACGGCAATAAGTCATTGTTTAGGATTTTGTGGACACTCTGGCTTTGCCTCCCAACACTGATTTACAGCTCATGCGAGACAATTACTTTTATCAGTCCGTCATTGTGTTTTGCCGGAATCATATCCAATCTCTAAACCTGCATACTCATCTGGTTGGATGATAATAATTGCCGCACACTGTCGCTGTCAAACAGTCTCAAAAGATAGATGGATGTGTTCACTGTCAACTTGTAAAATGCATTTCCTAGGCAGGGTTGCGTTAATCTATCTTATCTATCTTCCAGATGTGTTGTTCAGCTTGCCCCCGCAGTCCAAAAACATGGAGCGTAGCTTGGCTGCAGACAATAACGCGTCCATATTGTAGTCAGGATCAACTGATGTACATTTCCAGGATAATTGCCCAATGCCCCTGGCCTTGTGTTCTCGTCGTGTTGCTGTTCTTAAACTCGGCTTGCTTCCGAAAACAACAACCAACTTCGACATAGCAGGCTTTGAGCTGAAAATCTTTTGAAAGTTTTGAAGAAAAGTTGGATCGTGCAACAAATTTGGCTCATGCTTGTTTTTTTAGGGGATTGATTGTAAAGATATGAAATCATTGCTGTGGATGAAGCTCAAATAGCGCTGCCCAAGGCGATTATGATTGGTTTAAAACCCTTGTGTTGTCTTCCCGTCAAAATTGAAAATCAACTTTTTTTGTTGACGCTTTTTATCGATATTTTTTTAACTTTTTCTTACGTTTTCGTCCCTTTTTTCAACACTTTTGTGGCTTTTTTTTCTTTACTTTTTAAACACTACGCAACGCTAACTTATTAACTTCAGTTTTAATTTTAGCAATGATTTTAATGTTTTTTGTTACGTTTTTGTTTGTCACTTTTTTGACATTTTCAACACGTATCACTAACTTATTAACTTTGGTTTTACAGTTATTTTTGGAATTTATGGTCAATAAACCTCATTCATAGGAAATTATACCTAATGTTTGAGTTAGAAAAGCAGAAATTAGGAATTATTTCGACTAAAATTAAAGGAATGGATGTTGATGGATAATCACAGACTGGAATATGTCAACTGTTACTCAATATTATTTCAAAAACACTTAAGTTTCTTTATTCAAATGCTATAAAATTGAATAAGATGCCCCAAAATTAATGAAAGTAGAGATTTGTACTTGCCAAAGAGCGTTGGGTGGAATCAATCATGTTATTTTGGGGAATTAAAAAGAACATTGATATAGGAAAATGGGTCAGTTTGACCCGAGGACAACATGAGGGTTATAGAAATGGGAAAACAACTATCCCCATCCCTCAATTTACATTTGGTGGAGCCAGACCTTACTTTGCAGTGCTGTGGAAGTAGGTCTGGCAATGGTAGACTACCCATAGTGTAGCTATCAGCTGTTGTTGTTCACCTGCAATAGACTGGTACTCAGGTAGGCTGTTCCAACACTGCACAGAATAAAGTGGAGAGCAGATGGAGCTATAGACAGGAAGAAGAGATGGCACCACCATAGCAAATTAAATTATGTACCACTTGGAAATACTGTTAAAAGAAATTCATAAGCAAGACTAGTCTACGCTCATTCTTCTTCAAAGTCTGACACTCGACTGAATTATGTAAAACTTTGAAATGGCTATGACACCCTTTTTTTATGCCAGCCCGAGAGGAAAAACTCATTCCCAGATATCAGGTATGGTAGTGCAGAGTGACAGGTCTAAATATCACAGGCTGCCAGAGGACTTTTAGATTTCTAAATATGATATTCCACTCACAGTGCATGAACAATATTGCTTTGCGTTGCACTGCAAAGCTTTGCCAAAACATCTACGAGTACAGTATGTACGGCACATGGAAAAATATTACCATTTCATCGCATTGTACAGTATGTCCAATGTGTTTTGTGTTATACAGTACGTGCCACACAATCTGTTCAAAAAGTGTCCTTTCTCATCAGGATACCTTTCATTGAGGCTGCTTTCTCTCCACTGAGGCTTTCATGCAAACGTAATAGCGATCTTGTGAAAATAGCTTTGTGGATAATTAGCTGTATGATGTAATTAGGGCCTTTTATAGGGCCCTTTGGTCTTTAAGGACTTACTGGAAGGTTGCCTCCTATAGAGCACAGAGGGCTCAGGCAGAGAGGGCTGTGACGTAGCCTCTTGCATTCATTCATCCTGCCCACAACACTAAGGCTTTTTCTCACTCATCAGAGCTGCACTTGTGCTCTAATGAGGAAGCTGAAGGGGGTGTTGGCCATGGGGTGGAGACGCACAGCGGTCATTTTATTTTTGTTTGAAGGTGCCCACTGTATTTAATGGCGGTGCGCCACAAGAGTGTGATCTGTCTCCCCTGAGTTGTTAAACTCTCCATCGCTTGTCTCTTTAAACGTATTGTCTCCTTGTCTCGGGTCTTTGGCTCTCTCTCTCTCTCTCTCTCTCTGTCTCCCTCCTTCTTTTTGTCATTCACTCACTTGCGCTTTCTTTTTTGCTCCTCTGTCTCCTTCACTAGAGCTGAGATGCATGTTGGAGCGCTTCCTATCGTGAATAATGTGCATCAACTGCAAAGGTCAAATGGAATGGGTTTTGCGAGATAATGACTGGAGTGATGGTACCTGGGCGCCACCAGATTGTGGAGTGTCTGAGCTTGTCATAAAACGACAGGGGAGGAGGACGCTGGATGCTCACTGTGTCCTTTAGGCATTATGAATGTCAGAAAAGGCAATGTCAAAAATGATCCTGTTTGCATTCCCCGCCCTCTCCGGCTCCTGCCACTTCTCCATCCGACAGCAACAATCTCTTTGTCATTTCTGTCTTCATCCGAGCAGAAAAGCCTCAGTTCATCCATAGGCCACATTTCCATGTGCAGCATTTACAAACTCAATCTGTGACTGAGCGCCAGTCGTATCGGACAGCTTTGTGTCATCACCGAGCGTCACATGCATCAAAACCTAATATTTATTGCATCCGTCTTCTTGTCATTCAATAACTTTGATGCCTCTCTCCTGCATTACAAAGTCGATCGTTCGCCCCCTCTTGCGTCTGCCCCCTCGGTAGCTTCTTCCTCAGATTTACAGCTCCATTGACTGTTTTCCCTCCCGCCCCTCCTTCTGGCATGTTTAAATCCCAAGGAAACATCCCAAGTTAAGGGAATCGGGCTCATCACTCTGCTGTCTTCCTCCACTTTGCGGTTCTAAACACTGAGTTTCAGCTCAAATTGCATCCCATTAAAAGTCAATGAGCCGTTGTCACATTATTGCAGGCCCTGGACTTGACGGCTCACAAAATAATCTATTAAAACCCATGAGTCACTGTGATGTGTTCGTAGCTGATGTTTGGGACACAGGATTTCACCTGGATGTCACTGGGAGAGTGGGGCCATCATTGATTGACAATTAGAGGAGAAATCATGAATAAGTGAAATAAAAAGAGGCTTGAAGATGTGACATTTTTTATTCATAAAGCAACCCGGTCGAACTGCGACTTTGCCAACAAGTAGAACAACTTGAGTAAGAAACTGGGTGTCAGGGCCTCTGTCTTCTCCAGCACCCCCGGCAAACCACCCCGGCAACCATCGGCTCAGAGTTCTACACGTTTAACCCTCATGTTGTCCTCGGGTCAAATTTACCCGTTTTCATATATCTTATGTTCTTTTTAATTACCCAAAATAACATGATTGATTCCACACAACGCTCTTTGGGGTGATTTTGATGGCTAATTTTGGGCTGTCTTATTCAATTTTATAGCATTTGAAAAAATAAATTGAAGTGTTTTTGAAATAGTATTGAGTAAAAGTTGACATATTCCAGTCTGTGATTATCCATCGACATACATTCCTTTAATTTTAGTCTGAATAATTCCTAATTTCTGCTTTTCTAACTCAAACATTAGGTAAAATTTCCGATAAATGAGGTTGATTGACCATAACTTCCAAAAATAACTGTTAATAAGTTAGTGTTACGTGTTGAAAATGTCGAAAAAAGTGACACACATTGAAAAAAGCGTCAAAAGTGTTGAAAAAGGGGACAAAATGTAAGAAAAAGTCAAAAAAATCATGCTAAAATCAACCAAAAGCACAAGCATCAGTTAAAATTGAAAATCAACAATTTTGATTTCAAAGACAACACAAGGGTTAATAGAGCATCGCTGTATTTGTGCAACGGCCTGTGCATGTAACACGTTTCAGACCCAAAGTCAATTTACCAATGCAATTTATTTTCTTCAGCGTATTGAACTGCATCAACTTTCTGCCATTAGGAGGACTTGAAGGTGCAAAATGAGTGGTAATTACGTGGGAGGTTTTTCTGCATCTTTACCTGAGCAAAAGGACAAGATAGATAGATAGATAGATAGATAGATAGATAGATAGATAGATAGATAGATAGATAGATACTGTACAGTAGATCCCAATAACATGGGAAATTACAGTGTTGCAGCAGCAAAATAAGACACAGCACAGAATATAAATATAGATGAAATACTAGGATACAATATACTGGACATACATACAATGTACTGTACATGAAGTAATAATAGGATGAAATACAAGAACAAATATGATCTTTGATCTTTTGATGAAATATGGTATTTATGCAAACCGACACATCAGCCAAACCCTAACCTGTATGGTCAGTTAAACCGGCATTTCAACAACAACCAACGTTTCAAAATGCCATTATGAGGTAATTATTCGCAAATGTCAATTCCCGGACATTGTTTAATGTGAGGGCAGTACATTCTCCACACTAAGACGGTGTTTACCAACCGGGCCGGTCTGTGGTACAACCAAATGATAAAGTCCTGCCTGTCCTCATAGATATTTAGAAGACAATTTGTTTGGGTTGACGGCAGAATGTGTCCCTTTCTTCAGGCAGATAAATGCACATTGCCATGCCTTATTTGTGCAAATAAGGTGTATCTTCAGCATCTAAATTAGATGAATGGGGCCGATCTCTACCGGAGCCCTTCTCTGCGGTCTGGGCGAGGTGTTGATTTACATAAGAATCTTGCCTTTGTGCAGCTTTGTGGATTTAACCGCTTTAATAATTTATATTGTCAGAACTGTTCACTGAAATGATGCGGGTGGGTTCTTTTTTTACAGGGAAGGTCAATATTGTCTTCATCGAGTTGTGTTTTCTGTTGTAATACAAGTGTTCCCTCATCAAGGTCTTGACTAGCATTGTTCGCTCAGCTTTTCAAGCCTCAGTACAATGCTTGCCGCCTCTGGTGCTGGAGCTTTATGGGAGCGAAGGCTCCCATCAGGTCAGATGTTCACACCTGATTGCTCCAGTCTCCCGTGCCGGTAACCCAGGGCAGCAGTGCAAGAGACGGCCTTGTGGACAGGTTCAGGGTTTTGCCAAGGATGTCTCTCCGGTTTCTTTTGTAGGCCGCTTGGCTAAAGTGGGAAGCGGAGACGGATGAGTATCCTGAGTGAGCATGCGGCACGGACTCTGGGTGACAGCGGGGATTTCCATCATTTAGCTTTATGCCTTCACTACTCTGCTTCCCCAACACCCATCCTTCCCACCTCTACTGGCTTGTGATTAAACAATCACACTATTGGCACAAGATTTACAGTGAAAACGCCTCTACAGTAAATATACTCATAGATCATAGACACTGAAATATGCATGTGGACAGAAAATCACTATGAATTAACAGTGAGGCATACGATGCAAAGCCATTACACAGTTAAATTTCTCTTGGATTCAAATGCAATACTATCGCATGAAAACTGGGGCTGTCGATCGATTACTCACACATTTTTTGGTCTATTTTTTTCTAATTGTACTTTTCAAGTTTGTAGTGCTCAAGTGGTATTTGAGACTCAACATGCTCTAACCGTAACCAAAACTGCAACTAACTTTGTCGAGAGGTCCATCTGGAAGGGCTTTGAAACAGAACTTGCCATTCAGAAAGACTCATTTCTTTATCCGTTTCTGCTCAAGGAGCTTTGTTCCTGCAAGCCGTCCACTCGCGTCCTGCTGTCTTGTCTCCGCCGCAGGCAGGCCTGTCCCCCCACCCCACCCTTACTGACTGCCCGGCAGTGCTGCTGCAGAGGGCTGGGGAGACATCAGCGCTGCTGGCCGAGAAGGATTGAATTACAATAGAAATATATTTCTATATGTTTATAGGTCGTTGGCAAAACTGTCCACAACGTTACTTGCTTATTGATTTCCCAATGGAGCAAAATCACGGAATGTGCGTGGCCTTCATTGTGACATTCAATATTGCATGAAAACGTCACGTCTACAGTAGTGTGTTATGTATAAAGTTGGATAAATGAAGATGTTGGGAGGTGTTGTTGCACCCTCGGGTGCACATGGGGACAGTGCCTGTCTGTCACAGCGGTGAGTAACAGGCACACATAGCGCTGGAACACAGCGATGCCGAACAGGAAGCTGCCATCCTGACCTTCTCGCAATTAGCATCATCGTTTGAGTCGCTCATGTGCTTGTAGGTGTTTATTCAGCGGGACTTAGTGTTGTTTTTTTTCCCCCCCCTGGCAGACATGTTTGAAACAAACTCAATTATTTTTTTGACACAGAAGCGAAGAAAGAAAGAAAAAAATGATACATAATTGCATGCACAAACACAAGTCAAATAAAATAGTGGGAAAGTAAGCAGAAAACGTATCCAAGCGTTTAGCAGCCGCTATCTGTGTGACACATGTACCTGTCTTCTGTGGCTGAAATTCCCTCATCGCGCTGGCTACACACAATTATGGCCTTCTCGGAGGCGTGAAAAGAGCTGTCAGGAATAATATTGTCTTTTGAAGTTTTTGTAAAGAAAGCTTTTAAGCTATTTTTTTTTATTGACCAGTTTCAGCTACTCGCCCTCAAGTTGAAAGCACTTGCAGTTTGAGCTGTCCAGGTTGTGATGATTCTCATTTTTGTCGCACCATCACACAATTATTGGATGCAGAGTCTTGCAGCCGCCAGGCCATTTTCTATGTTCTGCCTTAAAATTATTGCAAGACTAACACACTTGCTTTAGCCATTGTAAATGACTTAAAGCAGTATACACTTTTAGGTATATATAGCATATAGATCAGCCTTGTTTTTATGACACACAGCAAATACCATGTGCTGCATGCAGAGGTGTCAAAAGTATTCATATTCATTACTAAAGTAGAAGTATAGATACTAGGGTAGTCTGTAGAAGTATCACAAAGCTTTTTACTCAAGTAAAAGTACTGGTTTAAAAATGAAAAGTATAAAAGTAAAGGTGAGATAAGGGGAAAAAAATGATGTCAATATGCTTTTTCAAATTAGACAGTGATTTTTGGGAACAATTAGCTTGTTGTACTAGGGTACACAAAGCTTGCAGCACAATTCAAAGGAGTTGTTTTTGCTTCCAACCATTTTGAGAAATGATTCCATGTACGGCCAGGGATGTAGAAGGGTTGGCAGGTCTTCCTGGCTACCAACCTCCTCGTCCAGGTATGACCAGGGATGTAGAAGGGTTGGCTGGTCTTCTTGGCTACCAACCTCCTCGTCCAGGTGCGGCCAGGGATGTAGAAGGGTTGGCAGGTCTTCCTGGCTACCAGCCTCCTCGTCCAGGTATGACCAGGGATGTAGAAGGGTTGGCAGGTCTTCCTGGCTACCAGCCTCCTCGTCCAGGTATGACCAGGGATGTAGAAGGGTTGGCAGGTCTTCTTGGCTACCAACCTCCTCATCCAGGTGCGGCCAGGGATGTAGAAGGGTTGGCTGGTTTTTCTGGCTACCAACGTCCTCGCTGGTGCTTGGTTGGGACATTTCGCTTGAGTTCCCTTGAGCCTCAGTTACGGGACATCTTGGTACTAGGCTACATACGTCTGCTAGTCCCTTGCTGGAGTGTGACGTGATTTGTATCATATGCAGGTGCGATGGATCGTGTACAAACCAATAGTGTGTCGGAATGGTACATTTTAATACTTCTCTTCCAATCACAATCAAATTCACTCTATCCAGATGGCGCAATTTATCTGGATTTTTTCTAGAAGTAAAACGTCTGCTGTAAAATAATTACTCCAGTAAAGTATA
>NC_045736.1:30279241-30282806 GCF_008692095.1 Etheostoma spectabile
CCCCAAATTTCTACTTAAGTAAGGTAACAGAGTGTCTGTATTGGTTACTTGACACCTCTGGCTGCATGGATGTAAATTCAGCTCGAAGAGGGCCGGAACAGAACACAGTTTGATACTTAGTAAGCATCAGTTTTCTCATCATTTTTGCTTAGCTCCCAAAGGATGTCTTGTTCCTTGTAGAGCATCGCTGCACCAGACATGGTGCATCCTTTTCAGCACTGGCTCTGCATGTTTCAGTTTGCAGGGTGAGAGATTTCCTTAGAGAGGTAACGCAGATATCAAGTAGCTATTTTGCAATCAAGGTAATAGCCCCATTAATTAATTAATTAAAACAATTAAAATCATCGACAGCTCCAGCTTCCTTGGCCTCTGTTGTGAGAGTTAACAAAACATGAATTTGTGTGTGTGTGTGTGTGAGACACATAAGGGTACTGAAACATAATTAAGGTACAGTAATTTTACCACTGTGTCAGATGGTTTTGTGGCTACCGGGGAAGTAAAGATGCCCGGATGGCTTTCAAATGACTTATTGATCTGTCTTCTGGAGTGGTTGACAGAGGACTTTACCTCAGCTTTTCTGAGGATCAGTTTTCTGCTCCGCAATCAGTAAAAAAAAAAGTTATAAAAACAGCTACTGCTATATATTTGGCAGACATGGGTGTAAGGTTTTTGACAAATAGTGCATACTGCTTGATTTAACCCCCCTGGTGAATGGGTTTTATTGTGCAGAATTTACAATCCAAATGTGTTACAAATGCGGAGATTAACTATTTGAGCCAAGGTTGGTGTGGATAACATTAGTTTTTTGGGGCTTTTTTGCCAAAATAGGTTTCTTTAGATATTTCAACATTGCTTTTTCTTACACTTTTAAAGCTAAGTAGATGTAGTTAACACACAGGCCCTAGTGGAATTCAACCAGTGAGCCAACTCAGTGAAGGGCAGAAACTGCATATTTAGCAATACTAGTAGGACTATGATTTGCAATAAAGTGATCAGAGTGATTTTCATATAGCTGCTTTTCACTAAGTACAGCTTGTTGTCTAATTCGGCGGATGTGCAAAGGAAATAAAATGCTAAAGACACATGCACCGTACGCCTTCTTTGATCTCATAAACCTGGCAAACGTGATCCATCCATGCCTGTTTACAGCCATGCATTAATTTCCCCTCCCGTCCCTAACGCAGTTTAGCCCAATTAACACAGTAGCTCTTTTACTAACAGTGTGAGGGGAAGATGTGCATGTGTCAGAGCTGCAGTTGGCTGCAGCCAAGTACCCAACTAGATTCCAAAATGGAGGGACTGCTGTGAATACCAATGCTTCCTACTTCCTCTCACTCAAGACGACTGATAGGTTGTGCTCGCTCTCTTTTCCTCAGACTGCCATGATTCTTTTATTCATCTATAGAAATACATAGTTGAAAGAAGGAGATGAGAAAAATAACCCATTAAGGCATGCAGGAGTGCACCATTAGAGGAGTAATTGAGAGACATAATGGCTGTGGTGAGATTAGATGAATTTGTGTAATTTAGGAAAATCACTGCAATCTCCCATTCACTTTGAGAGACACTATAAGCATTATTCTCTACTATTTTCGTCCTGTCTTCAGCTATCGCTCTCCCCCCTAAAGGATCTTAAACAAGAATAGATGTCCTTAGGGATAGTTGGGTCATTCCAGTTTATGTCAATGTTTCCACTTGATGAGCCATGTCCCCAGGCACAAGAACTTCAAAATGCTTGGCATCAGGGCGACGGTGGTATATTAATAATCAAGAGAGATGTATGCTGCTGGGCGTCCAGAAACCGCCTTTCTTGTCATTATGATGAATGGATGAAAACACTGATCTTTTGTAGCTAATATAATTGTATAAATCCAAAAATAGGCCTACTCTGATCCATAGATCCTGACATCAGTCTCACTGCCAGTGCCCCCCACCCCTAGCTGCCTTTATGACTCCACATTTCCAGGGAGATCTGAAAATGACTAAAGGGAAATAGCCACAACATGGCTCCTTTGTCTGTCATACCTGCCACTTGCAAGCAGCAGGAGGGGACATATAGGCGGCTAAAATTACAGCAGAATTATACATGTAACACCAGAGTTAATGAAGACTGATTGGTGCAAGGTGTAGCCACAGGGGAACATTGTTGGAAGACGATCAAACCAGTGTCTGTCTAATCAGTAAAAACGCCCTTGGTACAGTCAAAGATGACAGCGAGCTGCCTTGGAGAGGGACTGATTTTGGCCAACGCTAACAAAAACACTGCTTCAAGCAGAAGGGAAAGTCATACAGTACAGGATGAGTACAGTGGCACAGTTCTAAAGGTATTTTGCTGTCTGTGCTCACCTGATATGACTATGTCTTTAGAACTCTGGAAACAAAAGGAGCCATGCAAACAGCTCTGTGAGACTGCACTTCATCACAGCAGTGCTTTGAGATAAGTACCAGGATGCTAACATGCCCATAATGAAAATGATAACATGCCAATGTTTAGTATGTAGTTTGCTTACAGTGTTCTAGCAAATTAGCATGCTAACGTTTGCTTACAAGCATTAGGTGAAGCAGAGCTGAGGCTGATGGGAATGTTTTGCAGGTATATGGTCATGAATTAAGGTATTGGACTAATTTCAATTTTTGACTTGATGACAGTGTTAGATTAAAAGCGGGACCACACAACCTATTACAGTTTATCCTCTTGGGAATGTCAAGTTATGTCCCAAATTTGAAAGGAAATCCATCCAATAATTGAGACATTTGACTCAAACCCACACATGCACGGAACCTCAAGATGGCACTAGATGAAAAGTCATGGACTTAGGATTTATCCTATGGGAACCATGCACGTCAACACCACATAATTTGGTGCCGTTATCATAGATTTTGGTACATTTCAGTGGATGAGTAGATTTCTCTTTACACACACTTGAAAATACATGATTTTCTTGTCTAAATTTTTACCCCCAAAAAATTGCAGATCCCACATACTTTGGCCCTCTGGGATGATCCTGATGTCATTGGGAAGTTAACACTCTCAATTTTTTGTTTTTTGTTCCTAGTGTCAGTGTGACACATAGCTAAAAAGGTTAGAATGGAGAATATATATTTCCATCCAAGTAAATAATCTTTAAAATGGTTAAAAAACATAAACATATTAGACGGGCTACATACAAAACTAGTACCCTAGCCACATGTCTCAACTTAATACAGAAAAAATCCAGAAGAAAAACACTCTTTTTTAACTTTTATGAAGTTATTTCTACAAATATGTCGGTGCTTTTTTCTTATTTTCTTCTAGAAAAAAAGTGCAAAATACAAAACTTCTCAAACAAAAAAACACATCCACATCACTCACACACATACCTTAAATAACTACATACATAAATTCATAGAAATAAGTAATAATGAATTGATGAAATGGTGGAACGCAATAACTAAGGCCTTATTTTCGCTTTGACACAGCCGCAGCCATCACAGGGTTAAAATGTTCTGGTCAAGTTTGGTATCAATCGATTCGTCTTCTTATTGGCTAAACAAGGAGGTCGGTTTCATAACATCTAGTTTTAAC
>NC_045736.1:30282816-30283348 GCF_008692095.1 Etheostoma spectabile
AGCTGTCAATCTTTCCCACGTTGGTCTTCCCGGAATTCAGCGACCTGATTGGCTCCATTAGGCCCATCTCGGGTTCCAGTAGACGGATTGGGTGAAACAACTTGTCAATAAAATGCTTAGACGTCATAGAATTCGAGTGTCTGCAAAGAAACAATGTGTCAGCCTCGGGGCAGACGACACTAGCGGTCAAAATCCAGAAATGGTGGACTGTTGAGATTTGTTTACGAGGAAACTCGGCCAGAGTCTACAAGATTGTGAGTGGACCAGCTCGTTTTGGATTAAATGGATTAAATGTACTCATTCCTTGGACTGCTGCCAATGTAGGGAAAAAAATTAACCACTGTGAATAAAGACACGAGGAAACAGGTAGGGATGCACGCTCGACTTTAGACACTAGCTGCACAGAATCTGTGTTTCTTTACTTCATAACATGAGTATAACTGCTATATGTCATCTTATGCTTTGTGTGTGGGCTTAATGGAATCATGAGACTTTAAGGTTTCAAACGGTGTGCTGCATGAGCGTGTTTATG
>NC_045736.1:30283358-30285132 GCF_008692095.1 Etheostoma spectabile
GCTTGCAATTTATGAGTGGAGAAAATGTTTTCTCAAACGAGACCGTTGCCGGGACTGAATATCTGAACATGTTTAATCTGACATAAATCATAAATGTTTTCAGTGTGTGACCATTCAAGGAATGGACCCAAACGCAGAGAAGAGCGGGCGGACAGAACAGGTTTCAAAAAGATTTATTTCTCAAAAACAAAACAGAGTCCAAGCAAAAGACAAAAACCAAGGAACCAGGAAAAAATAATAACCAAAGCTCAGGGTCTGGCAAAAAACTCACGGGGGAAGACAACTGTAGTGAAATCATTGGCTGGTGAAAAAGGGCAGGAACACACAACACGCCAAACAGAAACAAGGATATGACACAGGACAAAGAAAGCACAAAGACTAAATCCAGGGGGTAACAAGGAAACGAGGCAGGTGACAAGAGGGCTGGGAAACAGGTGGAAAACATCAGGTAATCATAAGGGCGGGCAAGCACAGGAAGTAGAACTAAATCCAAGACGAGACAGAGACCAGGCTTCAAAATAAAACAGGAAACCGAACAAATATAAGACCAGACCAAGAACCTTACAAAAAAAAGCCGAACCAGGCGAAGAAACATATACAGGAAACAGACTAAACTGTAACACAGGATATAAACACCAAACCATAACCTAGTGTTCTTTTGATATTGTCTAACATAGAATATATAGACAGATATAGTCTTTTTTTTTAAATTAAGTTCATTCAAAGTCATGAAAAATGACAGTAGCAGTTGCAGTAGCTGTTAGGCCTAAAGTGAAAAGACAATTATGCAAATGCACAGTGCAGTCATTAAGTAATTTAAGTTACATCATTTCTTTTTTTTGCCTATTCCAGCAGACTTAACATGAAATAATGACTGTGAAAATAGATTGCTAATCTATTAGGGATGTTTGAGGTGAACAGTATAGCTCAAAGCTGTGCAATGCACCCCCCTAAAGATTTTTTTAGGATAATTCAGTGGAACAATGATCCAACCAAGGAGTTTTTTTAATGGCCAGACAGTGGAACGTTCTCTAGACAGATCACTACCCTCAATCCACCTGAACACATCTTTTATGGTCTGAACACCAGTCTCGTAGTAGAATACCTCCAAAATAATAGTAATAATAATAATAACATAAGTTTATTGTGATATTGAACCTTTTACAGACAAAGTGCTTCATATAACTGTTAAAATAAGACCCAAACAGTAAAAGGAGCATGAAAAAAGAAATAAAATACCAATTTAAAAAAGAAAAAAAAAACACACAAGCAAGACAACACCGCAAAAAAACATGTTAATGTCCAAACATGTATGAAGTGCCTTGTATATGATATTTTGACATAATGTACTTATTGATGCTTTAACACATTCCCCCATGGATTCATCTGGTCGGTGACCTTTGCACTCCTACTTTCAACATACTCACTGTGACATTGTTGCTACATCCATACTGTGACCTTAATGTTTGCTGCGGTTCACCTTTAGACAGGAAGTCAGTGTGAAGGTCACCATTTTGGCCAGCAGGACACTTTATTCCCCAGAACACAGAGGAGAGGAGCTGCAGTGGCAGCCTTTAATCCTCTTTAATTTGTTTTCAGATGGGGCTTTGGAATACCAGCCTGTTCCCTAAGCAGAGATCACATAAGAACGTGGACTGGGACAGCTGTCTCCTCTTCTGGCAGTTTTTAATACAGGTCTGCTCACCGCCCCACCCTGCATTGAATAATTCTGCTGGGGAGCCGAGTAGTTACTTCCTGTGGATTTTAGCTTAAA
>NC_045736.1:30285142-30289061 GCF_008692095.1 Etheostoma spectabile
AAATGGATGCAATTCCACATAGTACAAAAGCATGATGGTGCAAACCCAGCCCTGTTGGGGATGAAAAGAAAATGAAAGTGGGTGGCATGTGTGTTTTATTTTTTCTTTATCAGCCGTCATGTGGCCTCCTCATCCCTCACAAAACAAAGCTTGTAATTGGGTTTGGGCGTGTCCCTTTTCTCCTTTATTTGACAATAAAGGTTGACTTCTGAAAGAGGGGAAAAAAAGAGGCTTTGCTTACCTGACCTACATGCCTGTGTACCTCCGTAGAGGTGAATGGTATCGATGATTAGAGGACTGCGCTGCCTGTCTCCTCCGCAGCACATTTTTATCCAGCAATGTCTTCATGATTCTGTTAAAGTGATGAAGCACATCTTAAGAGACGGAGGGGGTTTAAAAGCTGCTGAAACAAAGCATGCAGGCGGTGGGTGGGGGATGCAAGCGGGGGGTTGGCAGTCCTTTAATCCTCACCGCAGTGCTGATAAATCAGCATGCAAGTTTCATTTTTTTTTTTATCCCCTCACCAGTTTGCTTGGCTCTTGAGTGATGAAGAAACACCCACTGGCCGTTGAGGCCTTTTGCAGATTGGTGCTGAGGAACAGGTGGATGGTCTCAGAGTCCAGGTATCTTTCAAGGGGGCAGACTAATCGAGGACAGCGGCCTAGTCAGAAAGCATCATTGCTGCTGTGCATTTAGCTTCCCTTCTTGCATTTGGACTACGATGGATGAAAAACCTGAATTTTTTTAGCTTGATACATCCAAGAAAACGAGAACAAGCCAGCAGTTTTCTTTCAATGATCACTTTTGATCACGCCTCCAAAACTGCTGTGCACATGTGCTCTTTGAACTTCCAGTCATACACCGTGATTCATTTCTGTACCCCTTCCACTGTGAGCCTGCTTTTCTTAGATCTTCTCAATGATCCTCATTGCAGTTTTTGTCACAGTGACACCTTAAACATTACAAATGTGATCTCTCAAAAGACTGACTCCTCTTACAAAAAAATATATTTTTTCTGACAGTTCCTTTCCCTTTACTCATTCCTGCTTCCATTTACACAACGGGCCTCTTCCCTCTAGGCTGTATGATGATTGTGCGAGCATAGATTGAAGATTATGCACTCCAGTTTTCCATTGCCTCATGCGCAACATGACGTCTCTGCCCTTAAATGAAGTTGGCTGGATGACAGAATCTCTTTTTTGCTGTCATTCTTTTTGTACCATTGTCAACTTGAAGAGGGGAGAACGTACGTTGCCGTGAGCAGGAAAAAAAAAAAAGATAAGGATACAATAGCAGGGAGACTCATTTTGCAGGCCACTAGAGTTAATTGAAATATATAATACATTACCTGAAATCAGCTGCGCTGCGAGCACAACCCTGCAGGATGTGTTTGTACGCTCAATTGTCAATGTCTTAATTGAGGTCACTTTGGCAATAGTTTTTGAATGCTTCCTTTTTGCCCCCCGTTTTACCCTTTCGGAACATCAAGGCAAACTGGATTTCCTCTTTTTGGCCTCAACAGTGAAATGATTTAAGCAAAAAAAAAGGGAAAATAAAGCACTGCCAGTGGGAGATTGTGCTTCTGAAGTGTTTGAGTGAGGCTTCAAAGTGAAGAAAACAAGAGCAAACCAATGAAAAGATCTGAATAGTCACTGAAACAACATGAAATACCCTTCTTGTAACGGCAGCATTTCTGCTATTATAAACTGACTCTGCAGTTTATGTTCCTCGCAATGCTGGATGCATTCCTCAAATCTTCCCGCTTGACATTCAAAATGGCCATCCCTCCACACTGCCCCCGTCTCCTCCCCCGTTTCCTGCCATCGCTCATGACCTGTGGTGATGCAGGCGTCCGCGGACTGAATGAACAAACAGTGATTGATACCCTAGTGAGTGTGTCTCTGGGTTACCGGGACAACTCGCTTCCTTGGTAACAGCATCATGACTTCTTTGAGGCTTTATTAATATGGCACCCAGGTCCTATTTACCTTATTTAAAACAGATTGGAATATCTATTTCCTAGGCGCTGTGACATTTCATTCCTCTGAGCTTGAGATTTTTGTTGTTGTTTATTACTAAGTAATGGAAAAATCCAGATAAACTTGGAGCAGCTCGGATGATTTTGTTTATAAAGGTGCTGATACTGATTTGACTTTCTTTTTAAAGATTTTTTACGTTACAGTTTTATGTAGCCTATTCATGGCCTTTTGTACAGATGATTTTAAAGCTTTTTATTCAACAAGTTATCTTTCAACGCATGTTCATGGACGGGTTCATATGATATCATGCCGTATTAAAACTTTTGTTATAGCTCTACCACTTCCAATTTCATATGTTAAACCTAGGTTTGTAGCCTCGTGCCCATATGTGACCTCAGACAGTGTTTTTCCCTTCCCCTTGAAGAAAGTTGGGGACATGTTATCAACAAAACGTGAAGCTAAAGACATTTAGCCTAGCTGTACATTTTAGCATCAATGGCATTTCATCCATTTCCCCGTTGTTGCGTGCCCCAGAGCAGCCCAGTGTCGTCGCAGTGAAATGGTCACGTACTAAAATCCTGACAAATCAATATATCTTGGCCGCGTTGGCATTTGATTTTTGATTTGATTTATTGGGATCTCCATTAGCTGGGGCCATGGGCACAGATATTCTTCATGGAGTCCACCTAAAGCTTGTGCAGCTCAGCATGTGTCACTAAAAATTGGACTCGCTCAGCTCTAACTGTGTTTACTTCATGTATAACACACGCACTCTTTGTACAGCATTTTCTCATGAACTATTTAGTCGGTAAAAAAGCCACGAAAAGTTAAGCATCGTAAGATTTGCACCTTATTTTCGCTGTGTTCAATGCGGTTCATAACAGTCGTGTAAGAAAACACGTCTGTTGCCTAGGAAATGCGTGTTCCTTAGGAGTGTTTTATTCCAAACCACAATCTTTTTCCTAATCTTAGCTTAAGTCGTTTGGTGCCTAATATTAACTTTCATCGCGTCAAAATGTTCATATTTTCTGGACTAAATTTGACCTAAGCGACTTCCACCAGTGAAATTACCGAAAGAACAAGATCCAGGGTACAAGCAGCCGAGATGGGTTTCCTACAGGGGGGGGGGGGGGGGGGGGGGGGGGTGGGGGGTGGGGGGGGCGGGGGGGGGGGGGGGGGGGGGGGGGGGGGGGGGGGGGGGGGGGGGTGGGGGGGGGGGGGGGGTGTGGGGGGGGGGGGGGTGGGGGGGGGGGGGGGGGGGGGGGGGGGGGGCTGGCGTCTCCATTAGAGATAGGGTGAGAAGCTCAATCATCCGAGAGGAGCTTGGAGTAGAGCCGCTGCTCCTTCACGTCGACAGGGGCCAGTTGAGGTGGTTCGGGCATCTGGTAAGGATGCCTCCTGGGGGCCTCCCTAGGGAGGTGTTCCAGGCACGTCCAGCTGGGAGGAGGCCTCGGGAAGACCCAGGACTAGGTGGAAGGGTTATATCTCCAACCTGGCCTGGGAACACCTCAAGATCCCGTAGTCGGAGGTGATTAATGTGGCTCGGGAAAGGGAAGTTTGGGGTCCGCTACTGGAGCTGCTGCCCCTGCGACCCGATACCGGATAAGCGGACGGAGATGGATGGATGGGTAAATTTAACCGTAATGTCTGCCGCAATGACAGGAAGCTCACAGTGCTTCAGACCTGGCTCAAAGTCACCTATTTTGGGGTAACCAAATTACCAACCGCCGGTGATACAACAGAGGTCTGTAGCCAGTGTCATGAAGCTCTGCAGCAGCTTAATAATAATAACAATAATGTATACTTTATTATTACAATTTACACTCTGTTGTCATCACACACACATGCACTAAATTAAGAGATGTCAGAGTGGGGGGGCTGCCCATGGATAGGCACACCGAGCAGTTGGTGGTTCGGTGCCTTGCTCAAGAGCACCTTGG
>NC_045736.1:30289071-30308062 GCF_008692095.1 Etheostoma spectabile
GAGGTGAACTGGCCCCTCTCCAGCTACCAGCCCACCACCATACTTTGACCCATATGGGGACTTGAACCAGCAACCCTCCGGTTCCCAAACCCAATCCCTACTGACTGATCTACTAGCACCCTTACATAATGAGCCAGCATCACGGACCACCCGGTGTCACGTAATGTAACTTACAACATGAAACATACGTTTTTGAACGATATTATATGGACCCATTCATGAAAAGTGTTGATTTGTACCAGGGGATTGAAATAGGAATTGAGGATACTAAGAATAAGAATCATATAAATGCTGACCTATTTGGAAAAATTATCTTTTTGAGGTGTTGAGGCAGGAATTGGGAACATATTTTCTGTTTCCACAGAAACTGCAGTTGTCCACTTATTTGTTCAGTCAATTAGCCTTCAACTGATTTACTTACTTCACATGTACTGGAGATATTTAACAATACAAGTCATTTTCCTTTTACCAGTTATAGTATTGTCAAATGTAGTTCTCTATAATTCAATGTACTGATTATGCAAAACAGGTTTGTTTGTCACCAAACACAGTGAATCGTCCCTGTATTTGCCTTTCCAAATTCAAGAGAAGAGTCGGTAAAATGCTACAAAATCCAAACATTTCATGGACAAACAACTGCACCATCATACCTCATTACCTCCTATACATACACCGCGGACTGTTACTCGTTTCTGAAAGCTTGTGCAGATTGACACCTTGGTGTGTCAGCCTGCAGCACTCTGCCGTGTGCGCCCTCCGTACTCTCTCCTATGTTAAAGGTTCATGACATGCAAGTATTCTTCAAATAAACCGTTTTTTGTTGTTGTGCCGAGTGCTGAGTCGTGCTCTGGTGGCCAGCCCACTCTTTTTGTTGGAAGGAACATCAGTCCCTGGAGTTTACTGACAGGAAGTGGGATAGGCAGAAAATGGCTGACACTATAGTCGTCATGAATACATCATTTGCATTTCCAAAAAGCGTTACTCTAAGGGCCATGAAGGGGCACAGAAGATGAGGTCGGAAACTTGTTATAAGAACTTCTTATCGTGTCTGAACACATTTTTGCGGAAAATATTTTTCTCATACTGATACTGTGGCTGAGGAGGTAGAGCAGGTCGTCTGTTCAATCCTGTCTGCATGTCGAAGTGTCCTTGAGCAAGAAACCCCCATGTAGCGCCTTGCATTGCAGCTCCGCCACCATTGGTGTATGAATGTGTGTGTGAATTAGAGGCAAATTGTAAAGCGCCAAGGTCTAAAGGCGCCATATTAAATGCAGAAGATTTATAATTTACTTGTAGATGCATGACATTTTGAGTGCAGCTTTTAAAAACAAAAAGCAGGGATACAGCCCCCCGTGAGCAGAAATTGGTTGATTCCCCCCCCCCCCCCTCAATTATTGAGATTGGCAACCACAGAACAATGATAGCAAATCATTTTCAGCTGCAGTAATGAAGCTAGAAGGCAGATGGAATCACATAGCCAGAATCATGCAGGTTTGCAATATCCTCTCATGAACTGAAGGCATTTTTATTCTACAGACATGTCATAAATCTAGCTCAATTCTCATAAAATTGACCAGATATGTCATTATAATGAATCTCTTTAGCTAAGCAGAGGGAGATTAAAGTTAGAGTACAGTGTCCCATTTTACAGCCTCATTGGCTTGCAGCGTATGAAATCAGGTTGTTTAAATAAAGTACTTTTTTTTTTTTTTTTTTTTTTTTTTTTTTTTTTTTTTTTTTTTTTTTTACAGTTCTTGACAGTTGGTCAGAGCTCATCTCAGTTGGCTGTCATGTCAGAAACCATATTCTCCCTTTTTAAAATTCTTTTTTTTTTTTCATCCACAGTGCTAATTATACCTGTCAACCATCGACTGTTTAAATAGTGGACATCATCCACTGGTTTGTGGAATGTTGTTTTGAAGCAACTTAGTGATTTTGACAAAAGGATGGAGGTGGGGTGGATAACGTTGTGTCGTCTTCCCGTCAAAATGAAAAAATCAAAATCATTATTATCAATGTTTTTAACTTTTTCTTACATTTTTGTCCATTTTTGTCCATTTTTTCAACACTTTTGACCCTTTTTTCCAACGGCTGTCACATTTTTTTTTTACGTTTTTAACACTACGTAACACTAACTTATTAACTTTAGTTTTACAGTTATTTTTGGAATTTATGGTCAATAAACCTCAATTATAGGAAATCATACCTAACGTTTGAGTTAGAAAAGCAGAAATTAGGAATTATTTTGAGTAAAATTAATGAAATGGATGTTGATAATCCCAGACTGGAATGTGTCAACTTTTACTCAATACTATTTCAAAACCACTTATATTCGTTTTTCAAATACTATAAAATTGAATAAGACGCCCCAAAATTAATGATAGTAGAGATTTGTACTTGCCAAAGAGCGTTGCATCAATTATGTTATTTTGGGGAATTAAAAAGAACATTGATACAGGAATATGGGTCAATTTGACCAGAGGACAACATGAGGGTTAAGTTACCAGCTAACGCTAGCTAGATTTTGTAAAATATGGACAACACCCCAAAACAAGTTCATGGCTATTATAATGTACACAGTGCCAGCCATCCATCCATCTTCAATCCATCCATCGTCATCCGCTTATCCATTATCGGGCCGCGGGGGCAGCAGCTCCAACAGTGCCCTTGCTAAGCTAAACTTAGCAATACAATAAGAGACCATAAAGTCATACTGAAAATGGTTACCGAGGTAACAAATCAAGTGATATATGGTAATTTCCACTTAGACTTCTATACAAACTGACCTAGTTTTGTAACCAGCAGAGTCTCCCCCTGCTGGAAATAGGATAAAATACAGGTTTTAAGGCATATCTGCACTGGTTTTACTTTTCAGACCTGGAAACTTCGGCCATTCTTTTTATAGTGCTTTGCTGTCACACTGTGAGTTTTATGTTTTAGTGCCATTACTGACATATCAAGGCCACAGAATTTCCACATATTCTGACAGCATCAAATATGCCTTTTGTAATACTAGCTCAATGATAAAATGCAATACTTTGGTCTTTTTCCTGTTTGTCATACACACTCCTGGAATGTCAATAAATGCATGCATGGTAAACTCCCCGCACTGATTATATTAGGCTTTACAAATCTCCAGAGGAAATACACAAGCTAATGGCACATTTATCCCCGTACATACAAGCTCCCGGTTGGATAATCTACACCCGACATGGCTGTTTGTGTCATCTTTCCTGATGGTGTGGCCATGGAAGGTCTGGCACTCCAACTCCCAGTGGGCCACTTGCATGCTGCAGCAGTGGTCATCCTTTGTCTTTATCACAAATCCTTATGTGGCTGCTGTTCAACTAAAACCTTGTATCTTCTGAAAGCGTGTCATTCAATATATTGAGTTGGGGTGGAAAAAGGCTTGTTTTCCTTTTTTTTAAAAGGATTCATAAGTTACGTGTTAGCTAACGGCGTTAGCTGAAAGTCTCCCGTCCAAAACCTTTGTAATGTTATTTCTGGTTAAATGATCTTACGTTACAGGGAAGCTATACCGGTTTTCCACTGGTGTTTGTGTCTTTGCAGTGTGGGATATTCAGGGTTTGGCTTCCCCTCATTGCACTTAACCTTAACTAACTTACATGACAAACCACATAACGGTAATCTTATCATCGAAAATATGAGTACTGGCAGTGTGCTCCATGTGCACCTTGCGCCTTAACAGGCGGCGAGGAGAGCAGCTGGCTGCTTGACTAAGGGTCTCCATTACTGGGTTGAGCCCACAGGGCCTTAGAGCTGCTCTTCTCTAAGCCCAGGAACATTAAATGTTGAAAATAAGGGTGCAAAGTTTGCCAAAAGCGAAGTGGGGAGAGATAGAAAATGATATGTCTTATTGTCCACCATGGCAAGTTGTCTGTTTAACTTCAGACAGTGAGCTCTTTTGCCCAATAAAGTAAGTTTGTACTTCACTTTCACCATGTGGCCTGTCAGGTATCATCCAGTAGAAACTATTTTCATTCAGTAGCTTTCAATTTATTTGATCTGCTGCACTTTGGATCAATGGACTGCGATTGAAAATGATGTCTAATGGATGTTTAAGAGATGCTTTTGACTTGAGGTGCAGATCATGTTGCCTTTTGCTGTCCCACAGAACGCTCTAATAACATGCTTTCCTTCAGAATGACAATTTCATCCTCTGACACATGGACTTTTCAAAGAATGAGTGCTTAATGTCCTTTTCACCCAAAAATATTCACAAAAATACTATTAAATGTACGGATTGGATGCTCTATATGTAATAAGAATTAAAATGAAATGTCCAAATTTAGCGTGTGAAGCTTGTCCTTCTGATGTAGGGAGAGGTAGAATAGCATACATTAATTTCATTTTTTTATTTCTAAAGTTGATCCCTACCCTGTCGTCAAGCCTACCAGTATTAAATAAAAAAGTAAGTAGTTCACCACAGGTAATCCTGTATGCTGTACACAAATGTTTTGATGGTTAAATCATCTATTCTACATAGATCTATCATCTTAATTTTGCTCTCACAGTGCATCAAATTGATGCGTTTAACATTCGGGGGAGCATACTCCCGGCACCCCCCATGAGGGTCGGGGATCCGCTGTATCATTCTCAGCTTTTATACTGTGCTTACATGCCTGGGGTTCTGAGATTCATTGCTTTCTAGTTGGCCAGCTAACTGCCGCAATGACACACAACACAATTGCTGCGTCTGACTAACTCCATGTGGGAAGGCTGCATTTCCTCCCTGGTTTCAAGTCTTCTCACAAATGACATGATAATTCCTCATGCCTAAGGCCCTTCTGAGTGAGCACCCACTCATAGTGTACGACGTGATAGCTGTACGGGCTTGTGGGATGGCAGCGGATTACAACGGACACTCTTGATGCTGAAGCACGTCATTAAACAGTAAATCACTCTGATTGAAAACGCATCGGCTACCAGCTTTCTGTTTACAAAAGAAGACCTTCTCCACAGGCGGGGATTGTGGGCCAGAATAAATCAACAAGCAGTCATCCAGATTCTCCTTCCGCGTAACGCTCCCTTAGCTCAGCTTCCGTGTACAGTTACAAATCACTACCTGAGATGTGATGACTTTGTTGAACAGGCAATGCTCATTCATCCTTTGCGACTTTCAGCGTTGCTGTTTGCAGAAGATTATACAGTCATAATAATACATTTTCATTGTTTTTAAAGAGGAACTTTGTTTATTTTTGGCTTCGTACTTGCATTTTGTGTTTCTATTTCCGTAATTCCTCAATTAAAAACCGGGGCCGTTACTATGTACCTGAACTACAGACGGTACCAGGCTTTTATGTGAAGCAGGCTTTTGTTAGAGGAAGGCCTTTGTTTCTAATTCCATCTGTTTGATAAGTATAATTTTTTTAAATAAACACTTTTAAATGAAACTTCATAACGTTCCAGTGGACAGAGATTATTCATTTTTTAAAGGTCCCATGACAAGGTGCTCTTTGGATGCTTTTATATAGACCTTAGTGATCCCATAATACTGTATCTGAAGTCTCTTTTATATAGACCTTAGTGGTCCCTAATACTGTATCTGAAGTCTTTTATATAGACCTTAGTGATCCCCTAATACTGTATCTGAAGTCTCTTTTATATAGACCTCAGTGATCCCATAAAACTGTATCTGAAGTCTTTTATATAGACCTTAGTGATCCCCTAATACTGTATCTGAAGTCTCTTTTATATAGATCTTAGTGGTCCCCTAATACTGTATCTGAAGTCTTTTATATAGACCATAGTGGCCCCCTAATACTGTATCTGAAGTCTCTTTATATGACCATAGTGGTCCCCTATGACTGTATCTGAAGTCTTTTTATATAGACCTAGTGGTCCCTAATACTGTATCTGAAGTCTCTTTTATATAGACATTAGTGGTCCCCTAATACTGTATCGAAGTCTTTTTATATAGACCATAGTGGTCCCCTAATATGTATCTGAAGTTCTTTATATAGACCTTAGTATCCATAATACTGTATCTGAAGTCTTTTTATATAGACCTTAGTGTCCCCTAATACTGATCTGAAGTCTTTTATATAGACCTTAGTGATCCCCTAATACTGTATCTGAAGTCTCTTTTATAGAACTTAGTGGTCCCCTAATACTGTATCTGAAGGCTTTTATATACCTAGTGATCCCTAATACTGTATCTGAAGTCCTTTTATATAGACCTTAGTGGTCCCCTAATACTGTATCTGAAGTCTTTTATATAGACCTAGTGGTCCCCTAATACTGTATCTGAAGTCTTTTATATAGACCATAGTGGTCCCCTAAACGTATCGAACTCTTTTATAAGACCTAGTGGTCCCCTAATGCGTATCTGAAGTCTCTTTATATAGACCTTAGTGGTCCCTAATACTGTATCTGAAGTCTCTTTTCTATAGACCTTAGTGGTCCCCTAATACTGTATCTGAGTTCTTTTATATAGACCATAGTGGTCCCTTATACTGTATCTGAAGTCTCTTTTATATAGACCTGAGATCCCATATAATGTATCTGAAGTCTCTTTTATATAGACCTTAGTGATCCCATATACTGTATCTGAAGTCTCTTTTATATAGACCTTAGTGATCCCCAATACTGTATCTGAAGTCCTTTATATAGACCTTAGTGGTCCCCAATACGTATCTGAAGTCTTTTATATAGACCATAGTGGTCCCCTAATCTGTATCTGAAGTCTCTTTTATATAGACCTTAGTGGTCTCCTAATACTGTATCTGAAGTCTCTTTTATATAGACCTTAAAAGCAATGATGTCTATCTCTCATGGGTGGGCCTAATTATTTGGGCGGGCAAAACAGAGAAAAGGGGATCAAACTTGCCCCTTATGATCTCATAAGGAGCAAGATTCCAGATCGGCCCATCTGAGCTTTCATTTGCTCAAAGGCAGAGCAGGATGCAGGGCTCAGTTTACACATATTGCCACTTCTGGCCACTGGGGGACCAAAGGCAGGCTGGGGTAGAACACGTTTACATGCTTTCTTGTTCAAAAACCTCATTTTTCTCATACTGCCCATGTCTGCTGCTCTACTCACACTCTGTCTGGGACATTCTGTCTCTTTAAGCCCCCCTCCCGAAAAAGCCCAGTCTGCTCTGATTGGTCAACGTTTCTGGGTTCTTCCGCATCTGGGCTTTTGCCATCTTTGTACCATCCGTCAATGCAGCCGGTCATGATTGTAACGTACATAGTAGCACTTTCTTTTGTGACAAATCATGATTAAATGCGTCTAAACTAAAAACTACACAATCAAACATGCACCAGCAGGAATGTGATCCGAAATTGTGGAAAAATTAACATCTACAAACAAGGTTACAGGTTTCCCTGATGTTAGCATGTAGCTACATGTAGCGGTGTATGTAATGTTAATACTGCAGTAACATGCCTGGAGCAGAGGACTATAGTATAACATTTGGTCTGGAATCTAAGGTTTGCTTACAAGGAGTATTTTCACATATATACACATTTTTTGAAGCTTTGGCCACATTTAAAACTGACATCTAACATTGTTATATTTATAATATATACTGTGTATGACAAAAAATAAGAAAAAAGCATAATTGGTCCCATCTTACACTTCTAATGTGACCGCAAATAAATCAGATAATTTAAAGTGATTTATTCTGCGCATGTTGCCTCTTGGTAGGAATTCATCTAAGAACAGTTACTTTAATAGGACATCTTTACAACCCTGTTCTGGTTGTTTAGGCCATCATTTGTGGTTAGAGCACCATGCCATTTGTGAGATGTGGGGATGCAAGAAAGGTAGATACAGCTTTACAACAGAGACCAATAAGGCAACACAACAAATCGCTTTTGTGCCTGCTCAGAGCACTTGGCTTGTAAAGCTCTGACTACCAGACATGGTGCATGGACACATCTCAGCAATGAAGCAAAACAAAAAGGTTGGAAAACCAATGGAGGGATGGATAGATGGATTTTACTTTAAAACAAAGCTGTGATTTCTTCTTTTACTTCTTTTTCTTTCAAATAACACATACAAGTACAAAGGTTTGTACACCTTTTTGTAAATTCTTAAGAACCTAATGCTACAGTTCAGAAACCTGCTGCTGTTACTGTTTAACATGCTTTACACCATTTAACTAAACCTGGTGATTGGACCATAAAAAAGGAATTTTAGAAGGCACTTTTTTACTCCCTTTATCCTATTATTCTTTAACCTACACCGTATATACTGTAACCCTTATATTCATGTTTGAAAATGTAAGAGGATGAGGCAGTACAAATACCTGTCTTGCTCTTCAAGATCTTTAATAGCCACTAAGTTCCTCACTTAGTGAATTTTTTTTTATTAAGAATGGTGCGAATATGACATAACATGTTCCATTTACTTAATCTATACCCCATATAGCCTTAGGCTGCAGACTTTTATATGTTTCAGATGGGCCTTCCAGATCATTGCCCACTGACAATGGTTTTTCCAAAGGGCCTCTCGTCACATTAATTGCACATCACTCGCCCACTTGCCTTAAGCTTTTACCTTCAATATAGTCACGTGGCGGAATGTATTGATTGCCAATGTGTCCACATTGCTGGACATGTGTTTAATTAAGGATGTTGTAAACAAAGGTGCCAAAATCTTTGTTTTGCTAAAAGACATGAACAGAACAGCTCCTCCAAACTTGACGATATGGGTCGTTTGTTCCTACAACTCACAGGAGTGTGTCATAAAATAGCACCCGTAGTGGTGGCGGGAATTAGACCTCATAAATAACCCGGTCTCACGCCAGTTTGTGAAATGTCACGTTATTTTGATTTATTATTTGTGTACAGGTAACGTCAATGTGGTTAATTTCAGGTGCATGTCATGATTTTTGAACCATTTCAACTGATATGACACTGGGCTGCTCTGGGGGACGCAAACACTGGGAAATGACGGTTACAACAGGTCGCGCCGGGACACAATCTGCGGTCTCTGGGGGACGTAACAACAGGAAAATGGCCGGTGACAACAGCTCCTGCCGGGACACAACCTTCGGTCTCTGGGGGACGCAACAACGGGGAAATGACGTGACAACAGGTCGCGCCGGGACACGATCTGCGGTCTCTGGGGGACGCAAAAACGAGGAAATGACGGTGACAACAGGTCGCGCCGGGACACAATCTGCTTCCTCTGGGGGACGCAACAACAGGGAAATGACGGTGACAACAGGTCGCGCCGGGACACAATCTGCTTCCTCTGGGGGACGCAACAACAGGGATATGACGGTGACAACAGGTTGCGCCGGGACACAATCTGCTTCCTCTGGGGGACGCAACAACAGGGAAATGACGGTGACAACAGGTCGCGCCGGGACACAATCTGCGCTCTCCGAGGTGAAAGTCCTGTGTTGTTTGGCCCATCCACCCCCCCAACCAACCTCCCTGCGCGGAATTTTGGCTTTTCAATACTGCTCGCTACTCGTTATGTCATCACGAACTAGGCTTCCCATTGAAATACATTAAATTCGTAATTGACACACGAAAAAAACTACATTTATGTGACCTGTACAAGAATCAATAGTTTAAATAACGTGACCATTTCACAAATTGCCATGAGACCGGGCTGCTAAACCAGAGAATGTCTTTAACGGTTGCAGTTTGGTTATGTTTAGGCACAAGTTTAGAAAAGGATTTTGGTTTGGGTTGAAATCAGACGTTACTTTACTTCCAGTTACGCTGAATGTTAGTGTTAATAAAATTTGCTGCGATCGCAGTTTGGTTATGTTTAGGCACAACAACTACTTAGCTAGGTTGAGAAAAAGATCGTGATTTGGGTTAATATCAGACGTTACTTCATTTCCTGAAGGGTACGCATGTGACGCTGAATGTGACTTTAGCTAAAACCGCTGTTTTCAAATGTAACTCGAATCCCGGTCTCCTGGGTTGAAAGTCCTGTCTTTCTTTGTCCCATCATAACTACTATGTCCACTTGAGGGCGTCGCCACTCGAAAACGTAAATATAAGTCGTATATGCTGCTTAAACAAGCGGTTTCTGGGAGCATTTTTCGGGGGAGGACAGAAATACTAATGCACTGCTACACCGAAGCCATGGTGTCGTGTCTTTGTTATTGTGAACATGGTTCAGGTACTATGTCCTATGTCCTTGCTATCACTTAGTGAAAAGCTTATTTTTCCCATACACTGTGAAAGTGATGAGGCATAAATGTCTTTTGGACACTACAGATCAGCCATTTATTCACCCTGCTTAGAGACACAGATGAGGACGAGAGCTGAGAAACTCTCATTTTTCTCATACATTTAGTTGCAATGACATCTAAGCAAAGGTAGACTATAGCCATAAATCACAGGCCACAACAACAGGCACATTTTGGGCCGGTCCATCATCGGCTGTGTTTTGTTTTCTCATTGCATCTTGGCAAATTGCTGTTATTAATGGGAGAAAGCATAGTTTGCAGCCCTCATTAGATGTTGTTCCAACAGCGCCTCTGATGGATTAAGACAAGCCAGAGGCCTTGTCTGCCTCTACAAGCAGCTAATATGAGCCAATTAAATGCCATGCACTCTCTGGCCACTCCACACTTGCTCATGTGCTTTCACAACGATATGTAAGTATTCTGCTTCATGGCCAAATGGATTTAAGTTTCAAGACAAGTAAATTTCTTTCAAGGATTTTTGACTGAAACGTATGCTTATCCTCACAATCCCCGGTAATAAAGTTAAAAGCGGTTGGTTTCCCTGAGGATGCAGAACATTTTCCTTTGATCCGGGAAGTTTTAAATCATCTTTTTTTTTTGTATCTCTCCCCACAGTAATTGGAGCTATTTGTGACACAAGATGTTGGTTCTACCTGTGTGTTTATTTCAATGTATTAGCCTGGGCAGAGCGCCTGATTCATGAAGAATGAGTGTATGTGTAGGTGGCTGTGAGCCCTGTATAAATATACCTGAGGCTTCCTTCGAATACAGGGCTCATAACACAGGAAGGATCGATATTGTGCAGCGCTAGCCAGAAAACAAGACGTAAGTCTCCCTTTCTGTTGAATTTAAACTGAAGGTGTTCCCGGTGCCAGACAGAACTTGTCAGAGCTTACTGGATATATCCATCATGAAGTCATATTTCCTTAGGCTCCAAATGCCATGCATCAAACGACATACACATTATTGGGAATACTGGGAATTCAAACACATTTTGGGAGAAATTGTTTTGCACTCTGTCTTAGATCCCATTTTCAAACAAAACTAAAAGAAATGCTTCGTGATTCATGGGTTGCTCTTTCCACTGAAGGAGAATCCCCTCTGACTGTTTAAAATATTTTGTTTCACACATTGAAGTCAAATAAAAGAAGTGCCCAGCGTTCATACAGTCTGTACAACATAGCAGATTAAAGCTATCAGACTAACTTTGATGGCTTTCCTTTGGTAAAGCTTGCCAAATGAAGAGTAAAACAAGCAACAGTCTAGTTTTTCCCATTGCGCTCGAAATATTAACATGTTGGAATCATAACAGTGTGGTAGATGGTCATAAACAATGTAAGATTTGTGCTGTTTCATATGTCATTAAGAAAGCATCCCTGTTGGTTGAAGTAACTGATGACCTGCACAATTGAAATGTTAATTCTTCATGATTTTGAGTTGGCAAAATAATAAATGCGTTGAATTGTCTCCGATGGGTGATGACTAAACACAGTGTTGATGTTCCACGCCTCAGAGTTGAATTAACAGCATATTAGCCTTTGCTTTAACAAGGACATCAAGCTAACCAACAGATAATGCTCCGTTGGAACACTTTCAACAGGGAATAGGCAAAGAAAATGTGTCTAATTTCTGAAATCATTTGGCTGGCATTCGATGGATATTGAATTGCGTGGGAATTATGCCCTCCTATCTTGGTATGTGGCCTCTGCAACTGTTCCAGTTTCTCGTAGGGATTATTTGAAATGTGAACTTCCCTGGCACGAGTGCATAACCCGTGTAATTTGCTCTTTTTAAAATTCCTCATCCTTCCTCTCACGCTCCGGAGAATTTTTCTAACATTGGCTATGCTTTATTTTTCTCTGTGCCAGATAGTCAATGGATTGTTCACAATTAATCTCTGCAACCACACATGGAAATCCACAACAAATTACTTGATATGTTTAATTGTTTTTTGGAAGGATCTGACGCAGTGGTTCTGAAACTTTTTTTACATCAAGGACCCCTAAACTGACACAAAGTAGACCATGGACCCCCATCCGACAATACTTTGTCCCATGGCCATACAATCATACAGAGTGCATGTACTGAAATGCTTTGTCCAATATCTCCATGGTTGTGCAATGTGTAAATAATAAGGGAATACATAGAAAAAGAAGAGAAGAAGAAATGTCTAAAGTGCATGAGGTGTTTCCAACGTGTTTGTGCTCCTGCTTCATTCCTCATTCAGTATCCGGATAGCTTGGGGATAAAAAATCTTCTCTCTCTGTGTTGGCCCTCAGGCAGTGATACCGTTTCTCAGAGCGTGGGGCAGAGAACAGACAGTTGTTGGGGTGATTGGGATCTCTGGGGATTTTCTTTACTCTGGACTTTACTCTCCTGATGTATATTTCCTCTAGGTTGGGTAGGGCAGTCCTAGTGGTACGTTCCGCTGATCTCACTACTCTCTTAAGGGGTTTGCAGTCTTGCTGAGTGCTGTTTCCATTCCAAGCTGTTATATTTCCAGTAATAAGACTTCCAATGGTGGCTCTGTTAAAGTTGTTATGTAACTGCTGAGGTAACCTTCAGGCATCTGAGGTAAAAAAGACTCTAGTGTCGACGGGAAGACAACACGAGGGTTAAAGAAGGATTGAATATCTCCTTGAACACTGGAGCAATGCCCAGCGTTGCTCGTCCAGCAATGCATTCTGGACCTGCTGCCTTCCTGTTGTTCACACTTTGTAATGCGTGTGCCGAGGATGTTATCAGCGGTGTTTTTGTCGAAATGTGCATGGAACGCGTTGAATTCGTCTGCCAGCGAGGCGTCAGTGCTCACGATGACTGAAACATCTGTCATTGCCCTTAGTCCTTGCCAAATACATCTGGTGTCAGACTGTTCAAACTGGGACAGGATCTTCGCCCCATACTCCCATTTGCCATCTTTCACCTTCCTTCTTTGATTGCACGCAGCAGCTTTGGACTCTTCCATGTTCCCAGATACAAACCCTGAGTTGTAATCAGCAGTGCAACTGTTCAGGGCCTCGCGGATGGAATGATTTACCCATGGCTTTTGGTTTGCGCATGTTCTGATGGTGACTGTGGGGACAACATCATCCATTCATTTTAACCCCAACCGGTCGTCAGACATCGCCTACCAAGAGCCTGGGTCTGTCCGAGGTTTCTTCCAAAAAGGGAGTTTTTCCTCGCCACTGTTGCTTGCTCTGGAGGGAACTACTAGAACTCTTGGGTCCTTGTGAATTATGGTGTGTGGTCTAGACCTGCTCTATGTGTAAAGTGTCTCAAGATAACTCTTGTTATGAAATGATTCTATAAATAAAATTGAATTGAAATTGAATTGAATCCACAACTCTCCCAATAAACCCCAACACTGCTTCCTGTAAACTCGTCGATGCTGTGATCAGAGCTATGTCTGAACATATCCCAGTCCGCATCCTGGAGAAGGGACTCAGACTGCTCTGACCAGAGCTGGATCCCTTGCATGGCTGGAGGCTCACGTTTTATCTGTACCTGGGCATAAGGAAAACAGCAGCATGATCTGACTCGCCGAAAGGTGGAAGTGACTGAGCTTTGTATCCCTCTTTGAATTGAGTGTAACAGTGTTCCAGTATCTTCTCCCCTCTGGTGCTACACTTACCATGCTGGTAAAAATTAGGCAAAACTTGTATGAGGCTGGCCTTGTTGAAATCCCCTGTAACTATCACCGCTGCATCTATGTTGTCAGTCTGATGCTTGTTCCATGAAACTCCGCCATCTTTTAGAGGTTTTTATTACAGAAAGTGAATGAATGCCATGAGCAAAATAGTCATACATTCTGTTATTGTGTTACTTATGGATGACATTTTAGTGTAAATACAATCATTCCCCTTTTGATAGGGGATCCCCTAGAACCCCTTCAAGGACACCTGGGGGTCCCAGGACCCCACTGTGAGAATCACTGATCTAAAGTATATAGCATATCTAGAATTTGGAAGGATCCTGTTATAACCTAAAACTGAATATGTCCTTTACTAAAGGCAAGGCACACGTTCATCCCGTGGCAAGTGAGTAACGGTGTTACTTCTAATGTGTATTTGTACCATCCCTCTGGAAAACTCACACCGAGGCCAGGCTGCTCCCCCTTGTGAGTTGGTAGTAAGTGGTTAGGATTTTCCTCTAAGAGCATCAGCTCTGTGTTAATGACGTGCAGTCTCTGGAAAGGTTTATTCATTCAATTTGACTATAGAGAGAAGATCTCTTCAACCTGCTGATTAAATTAAGATCCTTTAATGAGCAAATCTAGGTGCGCTTCCACCAGAGACATGCTGATCTGTGTCTACCAATGCAGATACCCTGAACTTTATAAGCTCAAACGCACTAAAAGCAATAATTGACCAACTCATTTGTCGCGCCTCAGTTGATGCTCCTATGGCGCACTTAAGGCATTAGATTTGAAGTGCCAACACAACAGAACCAGCAGAATTTTAGAAAAGATCAAATGTTTTGCATAGTACAGATCTCCCTATCAGTGGTTGCATTAGAATGTGCCCCATGACAGACAGGGTTGTAAAACTCCCATCATAATCTCTAGCCTATTCTTTATTACCTGTCATTTGAACTTTTGAATGATATTAAGCTGTTCATTCATATATTTTCACTTTTTTAATAATAAATATAGCACAAGCTTATAGGCTACATTGTGAATGTCTGACCAGAGGCACCGACCCTGCAGTCACTTTCCATCACAAAACAGATTAACAATTAATAATGCATTGTAAATATGTACGCTAAAGTATACTTGCTTCATTACAACTCCTTAATTATGTTAATACTCTATCATAAAAAATCCTTTAACTATGTAAATACCGTGCATATCCACACTCCTTATATTTCTACTCAGATATTTATGTACTTTGTGCAGCTGTAACACCGCATTTCCCTTCAGGGATCAATAAAGTGATTCTGATTGTCCTTCGTCCTTCATCTGATCAGTCCCTCCTTTTTTAACTCATTTATAATCACCATCACAATTATTATTGGGCTTTTTAAAGAAAACTTTGGACACTCACGCTGGGATATTTTGCAATGGTATGTAGGCACAGCAGCAG
Source organism: Etheostoma spectabile (assembly GCF_008692095.1). Classification (NCBI taxonomy): domain Eukaryota; kingdom Metazoa; phylum Chordata; class Actinopteri; order Perciformes; family Percidae; genus Etheostoma; species Etheostoma spectabile. The sequence goes on from NC_045736.1 coordinate 30,304,337, forward strand.
AATTAGAGTATGAGCGTGATTCACAGGATCACTAACATCTTCAGATCATTAACATCCTCTACTCACGCCTGGTGTGGCACGTTTCATTGATTAACAATGAACACTGATCTCAGATGAAGGGACAGAGGTGGACGTGCAGCGAGAACAGTGTACATGTTGATTCTGATCACACCTGTACAGTAACGCTCTCCAAACATGTAGATCAGCTGCAGAAAAAGCCGGTTTGGTCGCATTGGGTTCTCTCATCTGACGCTAACCCATCCAATCCAGGTTAAAGTGGGCGTGTCGAAGCATTTTAACGAGCCTCGTGAACTTTTGGTGCGTTTTCGGCCATTTAAAACAAAAGGTGGACCTTAAAATGCATGGGTCTGGGTCTCATTATTTAAAATGAGTGCTATTGACACAGATCTTTTGCTGTGTAATGTATTGTCTTTGGTGGTGGTCTGTATGTGACTCTGCTTGTAATGTATGTCACACAATCCACAGCTGTATTGGGTCATTTTCTAAAATGAGAAGTTCACTACATGCCCTTTTTCGTTTGCTGTGCACACGTTAGCTATGTATACTTTTGAATTATTCAGTAAAGTCAAGGTTGTTTTGATGCTGTAATTCTGGAAATTTTATACTGTAGTATTTTAGATCCATCATGCCATGTACTGTATAGTGTTCTGAAAAGTGTAATGGGAAAAATAACATTTAACCAATGATTTTCATATTAATTATTCATAAGATCTCCAATGCCTCTCAGAACATATGACTTCTGTATCTGTCATCTGTGCGTTTCTCCTTGATGGGAGACAACTGGGTGTGTTATGACTCCACACCAATTTCTTGAAGAATAGATGACGTGGAGCCTGACAGAAACAGTTGCCTAGAACGGGGTTTATCATAGCAGGTCCCAGGTTGAGACCAGAGCCTATCCAAGAGACAAGATGTCCTTTTTCAGCTAAGATAGAATGACCGGTCAAGACACTTGGACACACAAGGGGCAGATTCAGAAATACGTAGGAGCTCCAACTGTCTATGTATGCCATATAGATTCTTATATAGAAAATCTTGCAAAGGAAAAAAAAAGTCTTGCTGCAACCTAACAAGGACAAAACATGCACACTTCAGCGGTATTGCAGAGAGGCGACTGAATAAACCTGTTTCAGCGTGATGTCCAATATTTTCCAGACACTTCTCTGGACACAAACGGCCAAACACCCTAACAATGACAGACTAAAAGATAGAACATGGGCATGAGTTATTAATATAAAAGGCTCTTTTTGTATAACATTCACAAGGGGAATTTTGTTTTATTGAATACCTTTAATTTCAATACTTTAAGTACATGTACATACCTGATTATACATTACCTACTTCAAATGCAGGACTTGTACTTGCAACAGAGTATTTCTCAGTGTGGTATTAGGATCTGAACACAAGCAAGTGTGTCACTAGGGGATGTATGACTAACTGTCAAGGGGAGAACATTTGAGACTTTATCAACTTATTATCTGGCTTATATGTAGTGCATGCTTACTTCTTTCATATTGATTACTTTCAAAGTAATGCGCCTTCTCTGTACAATAAATGTAATTTCAAAGAAAACTGTCAGTATGCATTGTGAAACGCATATAGTGGGTTTTTCCAGACAGTCCTTTTGTCTTAGTCACCAATTGAGTGACTAAGAGCTGGGCGATGTGCCCAATATATCATAGAGTAGTGATTTCATTATTATTGATCTGACTGCATTTGTATTTGATGGTATTGCTAATTCCAAGTGAAATGCATCACCTAAGAACAACCAATCTTCCCATTGTTATCTCTTTTTAACTGGAACTAATAATCTTAAACACCTTTTCACTTGGAGCATGCTAAACAATGACACTACAAAATAAGAGTTACCCACAGATCTTTGAATAATAGCAAATTACATGAATAAATAAAACCAATTAAAAAAACTAAAGAGTGTTAACAAAATGTGTTTTCTTATCTCAACCACCTTCTGGTTCGGCTGCAATGCATTCCATATTAATGAAAGCTGAAAATGCTTTCATACTAAATTAAAATTGTTGTCGATAGCAAATGTGAATGATTTCAATACCGTATAAAAAACACTATATGAGAGTGTTTTACTAGTATGTGTGAAAGCATTTCAGAAGTTTTCATAAGAGGCGTTCAGGTGTATGTAAAAGCATTTCACGTATGTGTGATTTTCATTAGGTCATGTGAATGAGTTTTTATATTTGGACTTGAGAGGAACTGTATGTACTGTATGTGCATGGTTATTCTAAATAATGTCCCTAACAGTCCCTCATACTGTATGATTGCCACTGTTGCCAAATTATATTGGTATTCAGCCAGACTTTTGGCACCGTCATCCAACTCTGTGTGCCCACACTGCAGGCCATCAATAAGAAAAATCATATTTGATTAACCCTCATGTTGTCCTCGGGTCAAATTGACTCGCTTTCCTATATCAATGTTCTTTTTAACTGCTCAATTGTAATTACCCCAAATAACATGATTGATTCCACACAACGCTCTTTGGCAAGTACACATCTCTACTTTCATTAAGTTTGGGGCGTCTTATTCAATGTTATAGCATTTGAAAAATAAATGTAAGTGGAGTTGAAATTGTATTGAGTAAAAGTTGACATGTTCCAGTCTGTGATTATACATCAACATCCATTCGATTAATTTTAGTCTCAATAATTCCCAATTTCTGCTTTTCTAACTCAAACAGTAGGTACAATTCCCTATAAATGAGGTTTATTGACCATAAATTCCCCAAAATAATTGTAAAACTAAAGTTAATAAGTTAGTGTTACGTAGTTTTGAAAAAGTAAAAAAAAAATGTGTTCAAGAAGGGACACAAATGTAAGAAAAAGTTAAAAAAATCAACAAAAGTGTTGATTTTCAATTTTGACGGGAAGACAACACAAGGGTTAAGTAAAATTTGAAATAAAACTTTGGCGAAATAAACATAAACAAACACAGGGTTTCAGTGCTTCAAGACATTGTATATAGATATTGTAACACTTGAGTGTTTAAGTCTTAATTCTCTACCGTGATGCCTTATCTTCTTTCTTCAACACAATTATTGCTCATGAGGTTCCAGTGTATCCTGTTTCATATTTCTACTGTGATATCCATCTGTTCCATCAAGACCCAGTTCCCTAATTAAATACTCAATGTGTTGAAACAGCTCTGATGTTGGAGGCAGAGGGTTGTTGTCTGTCAGTGGAAGTCAGCCCATGCACCCCCTCGCTGGCTCACTCATGGTAGCGTATAAAGAGATGCCCTTAACACTTATATGTAAACTAGATATTTAGATGCATTTTTTGACACTATATTGCCTTCACCCACAAGTTAGGATATGTAATACCTTCTCTTGAATCTGTCCTCCATATAATCTTCCAGGGGTGTAGTACCCGAGTCCGGTCTTGGACTTGTTAGTATTCTCGCTAGTATTTGGACTCTGACTTGTCTCTGTCTCGGCCACTGGTCTTGCCAGATATGGCTTTTGGGCTTTTGGTCTCGACCTGAAGTCCAGGTGTCTTTATTATGTAAATAATAATATTGGAGGGAAAGTAAAACCCAAAAGGATTGTCTTGACATGCATAAGACCTTTTTTTTTCCTGTCCTGGACTCGGCCTCGACTCGAACTCGAATCATTTTGGACTCTGTCTTGTCTTGGACATGAACCTCTTTGGACTCGGTCTTGACTTGGACTCGACT
>NC_045736.1:30308072-30308220 GCF_008692095.1 Etheostoma spectabile
TTGGACTTGTCTTGGACTCGACAAAGGTGGTCTTGACTGCAGCCCTGCAATCTTGTGAACACCCATTATGCTTATTATGCTTAGTGTAAGACAGGATGTATGACGGGTAACATGCTAGTGGACCATCTCATGTATGCAGATGACTTGG
>NC_045736.1:30308230-30308574 GCF_008692095.1 Etheostoma spectabile
CTGTCTCTCCTAGCAGTGCAGGGTTTCAGGAGATGTTGAATATACAGTATGTTCCAATTATGGTGTTTGAATATGATGTGAAATCTAATGCCAAAAAGAGTTTGGTTATGATCTGTAGAGTGAAAGAGGATAATGACGTTATTTTTCCATCTTTCCATCCGGCAGGGCAAGTGTTTAAGTGTTTAAGTATTTGGGTCACATCTTAACAGATCAAATGTCAGATGATGGGGACATGTATAGGCAACGTCTCATGTTATATATACATGCTAAGATGCTAACAGGCTAACATAAGATGCGGGTCGCTTGTAATGATTGTTTGCGCATTCTACTCAGGAAACCTAGGT
>NC_045736.1:30308584-30311526 GCF_008692095.1 Etheostoma spectabile
AAGTGAATTGTTTTGTCATGCAGGAGTTATTACATCCTCTGCTTTACTGAGGAACCTGATGTATAAATGTATCGGTCGCCTGAATTCTTCTTGTAACTCTGTCATTTCACATCTAATTGACCCGAGGTCCAGTGCTTTGCGATACCAGTCCCCCTTACGGGATTACTGGTATAGCTGTCTTACTTAATTGGTGTCTGTCTTGTGTATCTGTATCTTTTTTTTGTTGTTGTTGTCTTTATGGACCGTGAGTCCAACAATAAGGCTCTTATTATCACTCTGTGCACTACAGTGGAACTAAAGAACGTCCATTACTTATTTTTAAATTTTTTGGCGAGTGTATGTGTAATTTGGTAATGTGTGTTATTTTTCTGTTTATGCCTGTTAACACAAAGCCTAAGCTCCTTTTTAATGAAAAAAATGTCAGTAATTTCAATTATTTGACTAAGGGAAGCTTCAGGCGGTGTAGGCTACATGTCATTCAAGGGGAATATTTTCACTTTTCATTTTCTTTTTTTCAGCTTGAAATTTATGTTCCAATGTTTCAGTTTCTAAGCGACTAAGGCGGACAACTATTTTTGAAATTGGTCCAGTATTGAGTAAGAGCCGAAAGCCTTGAAACAGACTGCAATGTATGTCTACTACAAATGCTGTTTTGGCAGCTGACAGGCTCAGATTATTATTATAAGTGTCCAACTACATAATGCAAAGACGTAGATGTTGATGGTATCCTGCCATGCTTTCGTGTGTAACTTACTGATGACTGGTCAACACAGTAACTTTAGCTAACAGCATTAGCTTGCCCCACTCCGTCTGCTGCTCTCCAATCTTGGAACAGCATTTTTTCTTTAGCAAAATATGCTTTGATATATGATTTCTTTTGCCCTTTGGCCGGCGGGAGTCATCCAGCTCAAAATGGTCACTGCAGACCCAATAGTCTACAAGGTGCAGTGGATTCCTGGTGTATTAGGATCCAATTGTAGATAGCACAACGAGCCACAGCAACTTCCGCCTGTCTGTATCCAAAGGTCAAAGTGTTTGAAAAAGGCTTGAAGTGTAGCTTGACATTTTATTGACACAATTTTGAAATAGCGCAATTACAAATCTTTTAGATAACATTTAGCTATGCCTAATACTCCGATACAACAACCTCTCCCCCGGCACTCCTCTCTCCAACATTTCCCCTGCTCAATTCTGCCAACATTTCACGTCTCTGGGGTTTTTAGAGCAAGAATTCTCCATCTTTCCATAGTAGTCGGACACTTATTATTACAATCTAAGCCTTTCACTTTTAATGTTCATTGATGGTGCATAATTGCCCCCAGGGGCTACATTCCAGCCCAATCCACGGCTATCGGCTATAGGGCTCTCTCTCAATACTGGACCAATTTAAAAAGTTGTTGTCCCCATTAGTAACTAAAGGAAAACATAGGATAATTGGGTCCGTGTTTAGAAAAACAGAAGTTTTAATTAGACAGTTAATGTTCTAAAAGTGAGAAAAACGATGTTATAGAGATAATGACTGAGTTAACCTTGTCAAAATCAATGGCGGCGTTATCCTTTAAAATACATTTTCATCACTAACCCAACACTTTTGTTGTTGTTTCTGACATTTCTCATTATGTTCTTTATATTTACTGACGATGAATGAGAAATTCTTCAAAGCAGTTGTTCGAATCGTGATGCCGTTCACATGCCGTTGCTTCTCTCGGAGGTTTGTTGACTGAGGAAGTTAATTTAAGGCAAACAACTTCAGATAAAACACTGGTGATACACCAACAATGGCCGATTCATTTGTTAGAAATGATTTAATGCGAGAAGTAATCCTGTTTTGCATACAGTCATGCAATTCACACAATTTTCAGTTCATGTGGAAGATGGAATTTGGAATTGGAATAGAAAATACTGCTTATCGTTATTGATAATACTGCTTTAACGTCTACATAGTGCATGTCACACATCTAACAGTGGTCTTGGGTAGAGATCAGTCAAGTATTTTGACTGTTTTTTTTTTACTGTTATTTTATTCATATAGCAAAAATTTACCTCAGGGGGCTTTACAATCATACAACGCCCTCTGTTACATACAACACCCTCTGTCATTTTCAACACTCACTTTGGATAATGAACCCAAAAAAATGGAAGAAACTGAGGAGGGATGCCTCTTCCATGATGGACACCTGTGCAATAGATGTATGTACAGAATAGACCAATACAATTAAATTATAATGGAGACAACACATGACAAAATAATACATAGAATATGAAAACGAAGGATCCTGGAGGAAGTTAAGCAGCTTCCAGGTGTCTCCAAACAACTAGAGCTTGAGCCACGCGATTGGCTACACAAAAACACAAATGGTTGTTATTTACAAAGCAGATAAAGAAATCATGAAGGATTCAAGTCACCATTTAAGAAAATACAACTGACTCTTATTTACAGTAATAAGATACTTAACCCCCATGTGGGAGAGTGCTTGTTATGTAATTGCATAAAGATGATTCATGGCACTATTCTTCCCGTTAAAATTGAAAATTAACACTTTTGTTGCCTTTTATGGAAATTTTTAACTTATTTTTTTACATTTTAGTCCCTTTTTCTTAACACTTTTTACACATTTTTTTCGATGTTTGTCACTTTTTTTGACGTTTTCAACACATACAACACTAACCTATTAACTTTTAGTTTCACAGTTATTTTTGGAATTCATGGTCAATAAACCTCATTTATAGGAAATCATACCTAATGTTTGAGTTAGAAAAGCAGAAACTAGGAATTATTTGGACTAAAATTAAAGGAATGGATGTTGATGGATAATCACAGACTGGACTATGTCAACTTTTACTCAATACTATTTCAAAATCACATCAAGTTCTTATTTGAAATGCTATAAAATTTAATAAGACGCCCCAAAATTAATGAAAGTAAAGATTTGTACTTGCCA
>NC_045736.1:30311536-30318028 GCF_008692095.1 Etheostoma spectabile
TGTGGAATGAATCATGTTATTTTGGGGAATTAAAAAGAACATTGATACAGGAAAACGGGTCAATATGACCCGAAGACAATATGAGGGTTAAAATCATAATCTGTAAATTCATGACTACATCATTGCTGTCGTCCAACGACTCAGCAGGACATCAAAACACATGTTTATTGTTCAGGCAAAGTATTTTATGGTATACGACTGCAATTAAACTCCTTTCCACATTTTTTTTTGTTTTTCCAGGATATTTGACTGTTACCATAGAGCCGTTGCCTCCCGTTGTTGTGGGCGAGACTGTTACCCTCAAGTGTAACTTCAAAACGGACGGAAGGCTTCGAGAGATTGTTTGGTACCGGGTGAGTAAACCTGACTACACTGTGTACACTGAATGACATTAAGCCATTTCTTTCATGTTAGCCATTTGCCATCCGAGGAGGTCAATGCCAATGGTCCTATCACAGGTCAATGGCAGCGTAAGGAGAACAACCATGGGCTGTCAAAGTGCAATTGTTAGGAAACAAGCTATTATTTGTGCCAGCTGTATGGGTGGCATCACTGGCTGTTGCTTGGAAATTTGATTTCTCAATCTGCTGGTCATCACCATCATGTCTTAATAGTTCACAGCTGGTGACTCAGTTGTTATTAAAATCCCAGTCGGTGCACTACACTGCTTATGTGCTGCCAATAATTAGACTGCTGTTGGAGGAGAGCAAAAAAAAACAAACACCCGTTGTATGTCCAAGATAGAGTTTATTTCGTCTATAAGCATGGCATCTTTAAAGGTTTTGCATACAAGTAAAGATTGGTAAAATGAATCTGCAAAAAGCATTACAGTTCACAGGGGATCGTGAATTGTTTCACTTCAATAATAATAAGCACATGAATTGGAAAGCAGTAGCAGCTGAGGCCCTTGTTTGACCACATGTTTTTTCCATAAACTCTCCAATTACAGGTTTGCTTCGTAAAATGTGGCTTCTCCGAGTTGTTTGAAGTTCCTAAATGATGATTAAATTTGTATCATTTTGGTATAGACAAACTGCAGAGCCAGAAATCCGCCGAGCCGGGTTGTTGCATAAATGCATTCATGCTCTGTCTTGTCATTCATGGTGCTTGTGATACAACCAACATGCTGATGGGTTTCCAAGACTAACAAGTTGCACAGAAAGACGCATTGCAAGGGGTGCTTTGATAATGAGAATACACTAGAACTGCAGTACTGATTTCCTGAACAATGGATGTGGCTTAGAGGAGCTCTCCGCCGACTGTGTCCTGTTTGCTCACGAGGAGACTGTTGAGCCTGTAAAAACAGTTGGATATGTTTGTGTATGTATTTTTGGCTGTGGATGGAGCTTTCCAAAGTCTGAAAAATAACCCTAATGATGCTGCGAGGAGGACGGTGCTATTGAGTTTCATTGTGGGTGATACAGGATCCAGCATTTCTGGAGCTGGACCAATATTGGAACACAAGTCAGTCAGATACTTCAGCCTGTGCGGCATCGATTTTAACAATTTTTTTTTTTTTTGGATTGTCTTTTCTCTGTGGTACTACATCACCGAGTATCAAATTGGTAATTGAACCACGATGGTGGGAATGAAGAAAGAAAAGAGAATTTTAAAAAGATCCTGCCAAAGAGAGTTCTGCATCTCATTAGATCATTATTTCAACAGTATTTGATCGTTGTGATTGAACATTCACCTTGGTTTCACCCTCCGCCCTTTTGTTAGAAATAGAACACCTTTCATTAATGTGCGAGCGGGGGTTTATTGCCAAGGCAGGAACACTGTCTTTAGAGTAGCTTCTGCTTTTTCACTTTTATTATTGTGAAATAAATCGGTGTCTTTGGACTCATCTTACCTAAATGCTGACCTTTCAAGGTAGGACAAAAAGAGATTTATGGCACTTTACACATTTACCTTAGTATCATAGATCACTTTCATTGCAGTGGCAATTCATTTAATCAGGCAGGGAATTGGAGAGTGTTGTTTTGCTTATATTCCGTCAGATTTCTGGGGTGTCTATTGATAGCTGTAGTTTAAATAACCGCTGTGAGAACAGAGCTGTCCATATTAAGTGCCCCCATGAGGAAAAGCACAGAGGTTGTAACAGAAACTGGCCAGATCTCTCCGGTGGCCACTGCTCAGCACAACCGTTGATAAATTATAAATCAATTACCCACACTTGGCTGCCAAAGTTTCTTTAATCTCCGCCTTTCATTTGACTAAATAATGTTGACTTCTCATTTTACCTCCTGTTTGAATGGAACTGGGGTTGATACTCACCTGGGGAATCCTCCTGTCTAATAGGAGCTTGGCCAATCAGACGTGGGCTGTATAAACTGAATATTTCAGCAAGTGCTCATTTGTGCAGCTAGATCCTGACTTATTCTGTTTGAGGTTTTTTTAATGCGTGACACATCAGTCCGATTTAGCATGTCTTAGGATGTACTTGGCATAACTCTGATCATTGCAGATAAACCTTACAGTGGAAGCCACACTAACCCACATTCTCCCAAAAAACATTATATTTCCAGTCAGTGTTGTCAATGCAAAATTTGGGATTCACTTTTGCCATGCCACTCTGAGACAATGTACCAAATTTGGTGAAGATCGGCCCTTTATCAAGGGGCCCCTTAAATCAAGCCAGACGCATTTTGGCTTACAACCCAATGAATGTTAATGGGGAAATTTGCAATTGCAATATACTACAGCCTTGCAGCTCATGCGTTATTATTAATATTTCCTGACATTTGCCTTGCTGCCCGTCGCGCTTAGGGTTCCGCTTTCACAGACTCGGCGGGTCGTTGGGGGCGACCCACGCCCACAAGGCTTGAACCCTTTTCTAAGTGCTTGTAGCACTTGTATTTCTATTATAAAGCATTTTGTGTTTATTTTTATGAATATTTTTTCTTTTTAAGGAGACCGTGGAAATATTATTGCCACAGAGTGGACTGTAAGGGTTTGTGTAGGGGCGGCATTTCATTTTACACAAGATGGCACCACATACGGAGACGGCGTGAATGCAAAAGCGTGAGAGTGATCCTCTGTAATGGATGCTGCACAGCCCTGCGGCTTCAAGAGCCGATAAATGAAAGCCTCTCAAGTGTCTACGGTTTTGCACTGTAGGCCACATTAACGTTTTTAGTGAGTTGTGAATACTGACAGGCCATGGATTAAGCACTATGTCTACGTAGTGCCATCAAGCTGTCTATTACACTTTAATAGCATACACCGAATTGCAATGATGCATCATTTGAGAGGATGGTGGTTATGTGCTGTCTGTTTAGAGGAAATAATGTCGCAGGGACCTACATATAAGCTCATCCCATGCGATGCCTGATTTAATTTGTCATTCTGATGAATATATATGTATGGGGCGTCTCCCAGTGGGAGCCCAGGTATGCCTCGCTGATGATGGTGGAGCTAGAAGTGTCTGTAGCTTGTCTGTTGAGTGCAGCTCTGCACTCTGGTTAATTTTAATCACTGGATAAACTCCTGTTCTCCCCCCTTCTCCCCCCTTCTTCCTTCTGGCAATTACCAATCTCCTCCATCCTTCTCGACATAACTCATACACACCAGTGTCTTCCCAAAGCCTGCCCTAAGACTCTTCCCTAATTTACCACTGGCCTGTCTGCTAGCTGTACTGGTTTTCCGATTCTTATCTCCTCATTCAGCTGTGTCCACCTCTGTCCATTTCATTATTATTGCCTTGCCTTGCCTTGCCTATTATGATTCAAACTCACCTGTATTTATCATAATCCCGCTCTCTGCTGAATTGAACACCAATCTCATAACTCCGTGTGGGTACATATCGTACCCTTTGCAAGATAACACACAATCAACAACTAAACAGCACAGTATTAGTCATGTTTAAGAGGCATTTGGGGTTATTTTGAGCATTATATATCCAGAAAACACCCGAATTTGGTCTCCACATTTGAAATTTATTATGTGGTCTTTTTCTATTTAAATAAATGGAGTTGAGAGTGAATCATAGAGAAGAGTGCTTTTCATTTTGAGATGTGTCATTTAAAACCTCAGACTAGCTCAGAAAAAAAAAAGATCTATCATTCTTCAATCTAGAATTGTGTAGCTGGAAGAAAATTAGTGGATGCCATGCAAATGTTCCAGTTGTTGGTGTTGTGAGCTGCTCTCCAAAAACTACACTGGTTGTAATTATCTACTTTGTGAGACTACTTAAAGGAGACGTATCATGCTTAGACGTTTTAGGCTCATCCTTGCAGCATGTGAAAAAGGAAAGGGAGTCAAATCAAAATGGCTTGTCAAATCCCATGATTTCTGATCATATCCTCGTTTTCACTGGTAACCCGTTTGCGCCGGATGCTTCGCGACGACACATCTACCGCCGGTTACTGCATTGCGCAACTCTGACCCTCCTGCCGGCGGCTGCGTGGCGCAGCATTTTGCATTGGTCGGTCTTTTCATGATGTGTGCAGCAGAGAACGTCATTGGTTCAAATACACATGAGGTGGGTCTTGTGTTGCCATGTGACCACCAAAATGTACCGTAGTTTTGAAAATCACGTCAATCAACCAGACGTACATGTGCTGTTGTTTATAATGTTGAGACAGCGAGAAAACGGCTACGAGGCAATCAGAGGAGGATTTAGACAGCGAGGCGGGGACGTTGAGGTGGAAGATAGTGAGGAGTTTGGAGGGAGGAGTCTTCATCTAATCTACCACACTTCCTCTGTCGGAGCCGTTTTCATCTCTTCTCTCAAAACTTCATAAGCAAACGCACATGTTTGTCTGGTTGATTGACGTGATTTTCAGCAAACTACTACATTTTGTGTCACATGGCTTTGAATAGCCAACAAGACCCGCCTCATGTGTATTTGAACCAATGACAGTGCGTTCTCTGCCACACGCGTCATGGAAAGACCGACGAATACAAAATGCTGCGCCACGCAGCAGCCAGTATTTTTTTGAAATACACCACTACATGTTTTACCCTGTCACTTTAACTAAAGATTTAGCTATAAGAAGACATGAACATCATTAATAAATCAGACATCAATAAAGGTCCCATGAAATGGTGCTCTTTGGATGCTTTCATACAGGTCTTAGTGGTCCCCTAATACTGTATCTGAAGTCTCTTTTATATAGACCTTAGTAGCCCCTAATACTGTATCTGAAGTCTTTTTATATAGACCTAGTGGTCCCTAATACTGTATCTGAAGTCTCTTTTATATAGACCTAGTGGTCCTAATACTGTATCTGAAGTCTCTTTTTATAGACCTAGTGGTCCCCTAATAGTGTATCTGAAGTTCTTTTTAATAGATATAGTAACCCTAATACTGTATTGAAGTCTCTTTATATAGACCTTAGTGGTCCCCTAATACTGTATCTGAAGTCTCTTTTATATAGACCTTAGTGGTCCCCCAATACTGTATCTGAAGTCTCTTTTATATAAGATAATTTGTTTATTAGTCCCGAATGGGGAAATTACTGCACTACACTCTGTGTACACACTTTTTGTTAGTACTCACACACAGGCCTGAAATTCACACACATGCTCAGGACCTATACATGCACTATACATGGAGAGATGTCAGAGTGAGTGGGCTGCCAGCTGAACCAGCGCCCTGAGCGGTCGGGGGGGTACGGTGCCTTGCTCAAGGGCACCTAGCAGTGCCCAGGAGGTGAACTGGCATCTCTCCAGCCACCAATTCACGCTAGGCACGCTTGGGGAAGGCATATTAATTTTAAAAAACCTCATAAAGTTAAATTTTCATGCTATGGGACCTTTAAGATTAAAGTACCTTACATGATGCATTCATTAAGGTATTCTCCCTGCATTAAGTCATGCATGAGATGCTATTAATCCTTGTACATAATTAATGAATAATAAAAAAAGCTATGCATGAATTCATGATAATTCATGCACCATAGACATAAATTGTTACCCTGGTTTTAAAATGCAAATAAACACTGTGATTTCAAGCACAATTAGCTTGCAAAGTACAAGTAACATTTTCTCCCTGCCTGCTATAGAAACACCTAAATATATCCTGAAAATCGTCATTGTGAGCCATGGTTCAGGTATACAAAGCTGAATATATATATATATGATATGATAATATGCAGTGGTAAAGGAAGAAGTAATGTTTATCCCGTCATTTAGGGCTTAATGTTTGGTTTCCTTCCCTCTCGTGTGCGTGGGTTGGTATTCGTGTCGGAGAAGTCCCTAATCAATAGTGTATAATGTGTGTAAAGGACAATAACCAAAGATGATTTCTCAATCATCAGCTGAATACCATTAGAAGCTTGTCAAATTTTGATTAAGCCATGCAGTATGTCCCCAATTGTTCTATTCGGAGCATCACATGTTCAACAGTTGGCTTCACAACCTATGCTACAACACCTTAGATCAATGTTTCCCAAACTTAGGGTCGGTACCCAGAATGGGTAGCAGACCCGTTTATATTGGGTCGTCAATTGGCAGACTAAGATGCATATCAATCTTATGTGAATGAGC
>NC_045736.1:30318038-30318122 GCF_008692095.1 Etheostoma spectabile
GCTACACTGGTCTGTTCAGCTCAGATGCTTTGGGTCTTTTTTCTCTCTCATCTCTTATCCTAGCAGGGGATAAGAAAATGAGTT
>NC_045736.1:30318132-30320606 GCF_008692095.1 Etheostoma spectabile
AGGGGTGAGACACAGAAAGGAGAATAGAGACCTTTTCTGATATTTGTTTACTTTTATAATGGAATAAATATACTTCATATACATTTAAATTCATGGTTTGTTCCGTCTTTTGTCCACAGTTTAAAATATAGATGTTACACTGATTCATGGTGTATTTTTGTAAATTTGGGTCCCGGGGAGACACCAAATTTCTCTTTTGGGTCTTGAGCTGCAAAAGTTTGGGAACCACTGCCTTAGATCATTGGGTAAATACATGTTCAAATATCAATTTCAAACTTACATCTAATAGTCTTTTTCAGACCTGACAGAAAGTTATGTTCAGTACCAAGCTTGAAGGTAATAGGATGTTGTTATAATGAAGCTTAAAGGGATAGATCTGATTTTTTTTTTTTTGAAGTGGGGTTGTATTAGGTATGGCTACTCATCCATCCACGCGGTTGGCACGCCCCCAGGTTAAAGAAAAAGGCAGTCGCTCCGAAGCTAAGTGATGTACTGTATTGCTGAGTACGGGGGCAGCAGCTAAATGTATTTCAAGTTTAAGTGTACGCTTTATTTAGATTATTGTCACCACTTTACCTTGCCGTCAGACAGACCGCTTTTCAACAGGGAAATGGAATGGCTCCCTTAAGTGTGCCAATGTGTGTAGTTCTCCTTGTGTTCTAAATGACATTGGACAGTTGGCCTCTTTTGAACTCACCCATTCCCTCTGAATTCAGTTATTTCATTTGTTTTAGAGTGAGAAATAAATGAATTTGTATCTACTTGGATTGATGAAATGCTATTTGTTCGAAATGATGAACCAACTTACACCAATTGTTCATGCATCATGAACTTAGTTCTTTTGTGAGGGTTCTCATATCCAAGTGCTGCATGCACGGTTCTTCCCTCTCGACATATTGCCATTATCTTTACAGCACAGAAGTGCTGTACACGTGTAAAAAAGGGGTTTGCCAGCCGTGTTTGGACACTGGCCAGCTTCCTTAGTTGCTTTAAGGAGAATATGGTGTTCATATCTGCAAATAAAAACAATCGATTAAAATAAAATTTAAAAAACACGAACATTTTAAAATGAAAATAACAACCTGAATTCAACTGTACAGTCTTAACTTACAGCAAGAAACTTATACTGGTATAATAGACTTGGTGCCCACGCAAACTCTGCAGCTCTTCTTATTCTAATACCCCCAACTCTTACATTTTCCAGATTTACTTGTGGCCCACATTTTGACAAATCCCATTTAAGCTGTTGACAGTGTCAAAGCACAATATAACAGCTATGCAAATGACTTATCTCAGTCAGTCAATACACACAGGAGTGCATCACCTGAGGGCAGTGTGTCACTGGAATTACTGTCTTTTTCTGGCCATGATACCTCCAAATTCAATAGCAAAGAAAGGTTACCGGACACTCAACCTAAAAGTGGAGTGTTTTTCTAGCCAGTAATCCTGTTGCTTGACTGTGGCGAGACACAGGAGGTGTCATATGGTAAATCCAAGTTTAAAATCTTCAAGACAGGGTTGCCTGGGCAACTGGAATCTGTGAGTACAGAAGAAAGCTGGCTGAGTGTGTACGCACAGCACACTCCTGTGGGGTTTTCGGGTGTCTAAATTCTCGCTGTTTAAGCCCCGAATGTAGCTTTGTAGGTTCAAAAAGTCCTTGTGTTTTGTTGGAGTGTAAAGTCACACATAAATCGTGTGAAACTAATGCATGAAGTCTGGTATGTACAGCATCTATCTATTTTTCTATATGTCTGTCCAAAGTGCCATGTATGAAAAAAGGGCCTCTTTCATTTAATAAGTACAGACACATCTTTTGAAGTAGAATATAGAAATAGGAGGAATATCCGTCCAGAAATGCTTTTGGCATCTTTGTCTTTTAGGAAACGTTTACAGTTTTGGAGCTCAGGCTCCATCATCAAATGTAATCAAGGTATGATTTTGCTATTTTATAAACCATCATTTCTGAGAGAATGGCAAACTAAGTAACAAAACAAGCACAAACTGTCAACCTGCCTGTGAAATAATTGTTCTATTTGGTATCACTTGCCCTGCAATTAAGATTGGATATGTAACATGATTGGATTATGAGAGAAACTTTCTTAGTCCATTTTCCGCAACACTTTCTAAAATCCAATTATCAAATCAAGTTTATTGGTCCCATATAGTACACAATCAGACAGTACAACGTACAAGGAAATATATACACTACCGGTCAAGAAGTTGGGGTCACTAACAAATATCCACTCCATTATAGACAGAATACCAGCTGATCTGAGTGTGTGGATGATATTTAATGCAATATCTACATTCTTGTCATTATTATCAGCAACCATGCATCCAATGTTCCAAAGGCACATTCTGTTTATTAATCTGGTATAATTTTATTTCAAAATACAAACTGAGAAAAGATTGCAGAATGCTTATATATATGTATGTATGTGTGTGTGTGCGCGTGTGTGTGTGTGTGTGTGTGT
>NC_045736.1:30320616-30326382 GCF_008692095.1 Etheostoma spectabile
ATATATATATATAGTGCCTTGCTCCAGAAAGCAATTAACAAATCAAGAATAAAATACAATACTCTAGAATAAAATATTTTTTTTTATATATATTTTTATTTTAATTACTCTGCTATAAATACAATATATTAGTATCATATAAAAATGAAAAGAGTGAAACAGTTAACCAGTAAGACTATGGATGAGATTCAGAAATATGTAAAGCATATAACCGGTACGTATGACATATGCAGTGTGTGGCAGGTGGCTGGATTATATTAAGGGTTTTAAATGAGTTACTAGTTCAGGACCCAGAGGAATCCCCTTATCCTCTCTGTTTTGGCTTTTAAAAAAATGTTCACATGTATTCACTTTTATTTTATTTTTTAATAAATCCTTGCATTCATTGTGATAGCCTCCTGACAAAGAGTAGTACCATGGGCAGATCCAGAGATGGGAAGTAACAAAGTACAAATACTTCATTACTTTACTTAAGTAGATTTTCTGATATTTTTACTTTACGGATTTTATTTGTGGCGACTTTTTTCTTTTACTCCTTACATTTTAACACAAATATCGATACTTTCAACTCCTTACATGTGGGCGCCCCACAGAGAAAAAAGTAAGAGAAAAGAAAAAGAGACTAGCTGTCTGGAGAATAATCAGTTGAGATTGTGTGTGTGCGTCTTTGACAAATGGAAGTCGTATAATTTATGTTGTCAGTTAATTTAAGCCTGTTGTATTGGTCTATAGTTCTTGCACATTTAAAGTAGGTTAGTTTTTTAGTGATTTTGCTTTTTGTGTTCTTGCTTGATTGTAATAAAGCATCAACAGAGAGAAGTTGTCTCCGTCTGTGTGTTGACAGACACACCTGGGGTGAAGTTGGAAACCAGAATCAGCTTTAAATCCAGTCCTGATCTAGTCCTCACTAACACGTTTACAATCAGTTCACTGGAGATATTATTGTTTGCTTCATCAATACCAAATTCAGTGTAATTGGATGGGACTATACTGTGCATTACACTAAGACGACTCAATTCAATTCAATTCAATTTTATTTATAGTATCAATTCATAACAAGAGTTATCTCAAGACACTTGAGATAACTCTTAGAGATAGAGTAGGACTAGACCACACTCCAGAATTTACAAGGACCCAACAGTTCTAGTAGTCTCCTTCAGAACAAGCAACAGTGCGACAGTGGCGAGGAAAAACTTCCTTTTAGGAAGAAACCTGGGACAAACCCAGGCTCTTGGTAGGCGGCGTCTGACGGGCCGGTTGGGGTTAGTGGAAATAACACAAATAGAAAAAATAGTAGTTTGTAGCAGTTCGTTGTGACTCGACAGATTTGGCGGAATTCTGCATTAATTCGCGGCAAATCAGTGCAGCCTGATGTTAATAACGTTTGCACATGGTAGTATGGATGGAGACATGACTGAAAATGAAGAGATCCCAGAGATATGGCAGACAAGCGGCAAGACATTCCCATCATCCTCAGCCTTATCTGAGAGAGATGTTTGAGATAGTAGACATCAAGAATGGCTCCTGGGAACTTCTTGATTAATGTCTGTTTAATAATTCATATTTTATCCTTTATTTTCTTTCCAAAAGCCATATTTGAGCACACATATACATGTAGATTCCTTTAAATGTAAAGGGCACGATTAAAAAAGAGAAACTGAATCTGTAGATTTTCACAGATTCACGACTGAATTCATATCTTGCTACTTAGTCCAAATCTTATTAACCTGGAGTCCCAGTCTCGGTCACAATAATCATATATGGTATGTTTCAGGCCTATTGGCAGACATCCTTGTAAAATGTAGGTAATTGCATATAAAGAACCTTTTGTCCATGTCAAATGAAGTTTCTCAGCATGCTCTCTAGTAACGTGTGTGTGGTCCAGGTAGCTTTGCATAAAAAATGGTAATTCGCAAGGCTACTTTTACTTTTATACTTTAAGTCAATTTCCAAGCCTGTAATTTGTTACTTTTACTTGAGCACAGAAGTTAAATCAGTACTTCTACTTTTACCAGAGTAATTTTTAACTCACAAATCTCAAACTTCTACTTAAGGAAGTGAGTACTTTTGCCATCTTTGGGCAGGTCACTGTTGGCTGAAGGGCAGCTGTAAGCTTTGTGCCAAAGGGATTCCCCAGCCTTTGTCCATGGGGCTGATCCGGCTCTGGCTCCCAGGGCATGTTCACTTTACTTCAATCATGCCCTGAGTCTCCTTACAGGATCACTCAGTACTGGTGAGAATTACCCTATGTGGACACAATGGGACACTACGCCTTAATTCGTCAGACATTGACATGGTGAGAGGCAATAACTTCCATGTTTCTAAATCTGCCAGCTTCAAATGTGAACATAACTTTTTTTTCTAGATAGAAAATTAGTGTGAGAACTGTTTAGTTTTCATTTTGTACATTGTTATGCCCACTGAGTTATTTAGTTAGTGTGCCCTACTTGGCAGGATAGAGTTTGAGACTCCTTGTTTGAGTTTAGCATCATTAAAATGTCTGAGCATTCCCCTGCCTTCATCTTGCTTCTCCACATGGGTTCAACTCCTGATCATTAGACCAAAAGAAGGAATAACTATTGTGCCCTTTGAAAGCAGTAAACCATAAACGCTTGCCCTACAGACTAAGGAAAAAGACATTGGGAATTTAGCCTCTGATTGCATTAGACGTCCAAGCGTATGTGTGTGTGTATTCATGAAGTCAGGTCAGCAAGTGTGTAGATAAACAATGTCATTCTTGCATATTTATTTATTATTATCAATTGGCATTTTATAAAATTGTGTTCCTTTTGTCACATGCAGTGTTATTAATGTATCATTATCATCATACATATTGCTATCAGCAGCCATGACCTCCTGATGTGGTCATTTCTTCAAAATTTTTGTATCCTCATCCAAATCTTTACTTTATTAAGAGAGATCTCACAAGTGAGCTTTTTCACATGTCACATCAAAACTGGATGTTATGTACTGTAAAACACTATAAGACCTTGTCTGTGACCTACTTTCCTGTCTCCGCAGGGGACGGCAAACGGGCCAATCTGAAAAGAAAACTCAAAATCCATTTAATTGCATTTCAATTTCAGTTGAAATAATTTTCCACACCCTCTTCTGGGTAGAAAAAAAAGAGGGCTGCCCCTTTAAACAGTGGCACAAAACCTCTGTCATCTTTATTAGCGTGCAGCGCCAATGCCGAATATGGGGCCCCAAGGGGAATGGGAGATAAGGTGATACGGATCACTGCACCGCAACCTTCCCCTTTGAGGATGCCACTGGGGCAAATAAGCAGCCTGTTATACATGGAATGATAATTACACACTTTGTGTCAGCAAACTCATGATGAGTCCCTTTTTAATCCACGAATTCTAATAGCAACAAAGGGACTGATCATTGCAGTGGCGGTCTGAGAGATTGTTCTGCTAATGGCAGCGACTGTGACGACAATAGAATATTTTGTTTCCATGCTGCTAATTGTGATTAATGCCTTCTCATTTAATGCATATCCCAGAGATCCACAGGTATCTATCAGAAGCATACTCTGTGTCTAATTAATTAGGCAATTCAGCGAATGATTATATGGAAGAAGTCTCCACGATAGCATTTGGTTTTTCCCTACGGACACATTTCCTCTCCATGACAATAGGATTAAATATATTCTAATTGTTATATCACATTTTTTTATCTGTATCGTACAGTGGGGGAAAAATAGGATTTGATCCCCTGCTGATTTTATACATTCGCCCACTGACAAAGAAATGATCTTGCTAAAATTTTAATGGTAGATTTATTTGAAGAGTAAGAAACAGAATAACAACAAAAAAATCCAGAAAAAAAACACCAGGTTGACACATCTCAGGAGGGATTTTGTCCCACTCCTCTTTGCAGATCTTCTCCAAGTCATTAAGGTTTTGAGGCTGACGTTTGGCATCTCGAACCTTCAGCTCCCTCCACAGATTTTCTACGGGATTAAGGTCTGGAGACCCGCTTAATGGACCTTAATGTGCTTCTTCTTGAGCCACTTCTTTGTTGCCTTGGCTGTGTGTTTCGGGTCATTGTCATGCTGGAATACCCATCCACGACCCGTGTTCAATGCCCTGGTTGAGAAAAGGAGGCTCTCACCCAAGATTTGACGTCCACCGTTCCTTTGATGCGGTGAAGTTGTCCTGTCCACTGCAGAAAGACACCCCCGAAGCATAATGTTTCCACTTCCATGTTTGATGGCAGGGATGGTGTTCTTGAGGCCACGGCGAGTTGAGTTGATGCCAAAGAGCTCCATTTTGGTCTCATCTGACCACAACACTTTCACCCAGTTGTCCTCTGAATCATTCAGATGTTCATTGGCAAACTTCAGACAGGCATGTACTGTATATGTGCTTTCTTGAGCAGGGGGGACCTTACGGACGTCGTCACGGCGTTGTGTTACCAATTGTTTTCTTGGTGACTATGGGCCCAGCTGCCTTGAGATCATTGACCAGATCCTCCCGTAAAGTTCTGGGCTTATTCCTCACTGCCTCAAGCCAAGGGAGATTGACAGTTCTTTTGTGTTTCTTCCATTTGTGAATAATCGCACCAACTGTTGTTAACTCCTCACCAAGCTGCTTGGCAATGGTCTTGTAGCCCATTCCAGACTTGTGTAGGTCTACAATCTTGTCCCTGACATCCTTGGAGAGCTCTTTGGTCTTGGCCATGGTGGACAGTTTGGAATATTGATTGATTGCTTATGTGGACAGGTGTCTTTTATACAGGTAACAAACTGAGATTAGGAGCCCTTCCTTTAAGAGTGTGCTCCTAATCTCAGTTTTTCTGGATTTTCTTGTTGTTATTCTGTCTCTCACTATTCAAATAAATCTAAAATTATAGACTGATCATTTCTTTGCCAGTGGGCAAATCTACAAAATCAACGGGGATCAAATACTTTTTCCCTCACTGTAAATGTGAGCCTCATGGTATAGTACTGTAGTTGTTTTTACCCAAACATTGGTTAGATAACAGAATTAAATGTAATCCAACTGCTTACATTGGAACAGATACTGCAAAACAATAAAACATCTGTTTTAACAAGAAAGATAATAGTTCATTACATAGATCTCAAAATTGTTGCTTTATTATATTTCATTATAATGGCCATCTGGAAGAAGATTTTGAAGGCATTGCGTCAGCTTCACTCTTATTTCAAGGCTTACTGTACTGTTGCTCTTCCAATTTTCAACATGTCGTGAAAATTCCTAATCTCCCTACCCGAATCATACCAGATTTTTGAAATCCATTCTTACAATCACAGAAGGATCAAACAAGTCAGTGATTATAAAGTGCTTACGAGTGGATCAGAGCCTCTTTGTGACATTTGGGAGACTACATTAGAGAAGGAAGTCATTTCCATGCCAGGAGAATCTTAGCAGTGGCTCCTACTGTGCCTCACCCTCACTGTGAGTTCCGCCAGATGCATGAAAGACTCAAAACAATTACTTATTTAGAACTTTATATATTTTTTACTTGTTTACTTCCTTGTCTGTTAATTTGGATGGACTGTGATGAGAGATATAGGCCTAAGTATAGAAATACTGTTTGTCTGTCCTTGCATATCTGGAGAATTGTTCATCCATGGGCTGTTCTCATGAACCATTGGTACATATACTTATGAAAAGCATCCATCCATCCATCCATCTTTATCCGGTATCTGGTCGCGGGGGCAGCAGCTCCAGTAGGGTACCCCAAACTTCCCTTTCCCGAGCCACATTAACCAGCTCCGACTGGGGGATCCCGAGG
>NC_045736.1:30326399-30326598 GCF_008692095.1 Etheostoma spectabile
GGAGATATAATCTCTCCACCTAGTCCTGGGTCTTCTCCGAGGCCTCCTCCCAGCTGGATGTGCCTAGAACACCTCCCTAGGGAGGTGCCCATGAGGCATCCTTACCAGATGCCCGAACCACCTCAACTGGCTCCTGTCAACGTGAAGAAGCAGCGGCTCTACTCTGAGCTCCTCTCGGATGACTGAGCTTCTCACCCTA
>NC_045736.1:30326608-30326761 GCF_008692095.1 Etheostoma spectabile
TAAGGGAGACGCCAGCCCCCCTCCTGAGGAAACCCATTTCGGCCGCTTGTGCCCTGGATCTCGTTTTTTCAGTCATGGCCCAGCCTTCATTACCCTAGGTGAGGGTAGGAATGAAAATTGCCCGGTAGATAGAGAGCTTTGCCTTCTGGCTCA
>NC_045736.1:30326772-30334413 GCF_008692095.1 Etheostoma spectabile
GTCACAACGGTGCGATAAACGGAATGTAATACCGCACCCGCTGCTCCGATTCTCCGACTAATCTCATGCTCCATTGTCCCCTCACTCGCGAACAAGACCCCAAGGTACTTAAACTCCTTCACTTGGGGTAAGGACTCACTCCCCACCAGAAGAAAGCACTCCATCGGTTTCCTGCTGAGAACCATGGCCTCAGATTTAGAGGTGCTGATCCTCATCCCATGAAAAGCAATGCACTGTAATTGCTATCCTTCCATTTATTACTTTATGCCCCACTCTGTATAAGACCGGGATGGATGGGTGGATCCTAAAACACAGAGCTTTCAAGCCGGGAAGAGTTTGTGTCCTGAAAGAAGTTAAAGCAAAAGAACAAGACACCAAGGAAACGGATGCTTCTGTCCTAGGAGTACTACTTAAGATGTTTCATTAACTCAAACTACAATCTTTTTTTAAATCTTAAACTAGTGTTGTTGCCGCATAACGGTCACTTTTTGTCGGCTAACCTTACCTACAACGGCGGGTGAAGCGTTGTCCCCTCCCGGTGCCCTATACCCTGCTCACAGTCCCATTTTGTCAGCTAAGCCTAACTGTAAAGACCACTTAACCATTGGGTTGTCCTCCCGGGTCAAAAACGGACAAAGATTTGACATTTTTGTCCCTTTTTCAGACTTTTTTTTACCTCAGTTTTCAATAACACCACTAGCTTTACAGTACTTTTTGGAATTCATGGTTAATAACCCTCATTTATATAGAATTATACCTAATATTTGACTTAAAAAAGCAGAAGATCAGAGGAGTGTAAGTGATCAGTTGTATTTGCAAAAAGCGTTGTAAGGAATCCAATCCTTTTTTTGTGGTAATTTGGTTAAAAAGAAACTCATATTTCAGATAAAGACATTTTTTAAAGGGGTCAAATTTGACCCAAGGACAACAAGAGGGTTGACTTAACTGTCTTTTGACCGGTCGTGACATGACCGAAATTTTGCAGGATATCATCTGAATTTTTGTGCTCAAGTTTTCATACAATATCATTCAAACCCATTCATGAGAATGCGTGTCATCCTATCTACTTAGCACTTGCAGGTGTATTGCTAGGGACTCAAGTACATGCCATATTGTATTTGTTGCAATTTGGCCAGATGGTGGCGATGTAAAAAATAAAAATAAATAAAAACCTTTACGTGTTGGCCTGTACATTTTAAGTATCAGAAACGAAACTATTTTTGTAGTTTTTGATGTCAGTACAGTTTCCCAGTTCCCATCTAGCTTCCATGGTCCGCATGCATTTAACATCACCACTCCAAAGTATTATATGCTACTACGTCAGCTCAGGTCCCACTAACAATCACAATCTTGTAGCACACACACATGCTCCAAGACGCACATACCAACAAATAACACATGAGCCTATTAACTAAGTATGTTATAACACGCAATGACAGTAACTCAAATACTTTAAAGGATATTCTTGGTGACATTTTATATTTTGCTTATAATTAACATCCCCTTTCATACCAGTGACATACCAAACCAACAATGAATCACAATTACTGTCTGTGTAGCCAAAGCCTGATATAATATTTTCCTCTGTGTCATAGAGCTCCATTATTGTCCAAAAACTTTGAAAACACTGCACCGGGTGAGATGTTGCGTCATTACCATGAACATGGGTCGTGTCTAGAAGGTAACTTTGATTTTCAAAAGTCCCACGAGATGGTTGAGGTACCTCAAATGAATGAAGTTTTTGCAAAATCTGGGGTAACTATCTAGACATGAACATGGGCACTTTGGTGTATTTTTATTTGATCCCGCATGCATCATTCTGCTTCTGTAAATACTAATTGGAGCACAAAATGTCCATTAATCCACATCTGAAAAAAATCCCCAGCGAATGCACTACACATTCTTATGGTCTGCCAAAAAACTACAGTGTCCTGCTGTCTAAAAACCTTTCAGCCTTTTTTTCTTTTAGAATGAATTTATATAGTGACCCACTTTGCATTAGGTTAATACAAGCCATACAATGTTCTAGGAGAGCATCTCAAGTCTGGGGCACCGGTGTATAGTGCTTATATAGTACACTTATACAGGGAGAAGTAATACTTAAATATACTGTATATATATACACATATACAGTATATTGGCTGCAGCAAGGACACACATCACTGTAACACTCTGTAAGTGCTAGTGGAATATAGTATTTGGAGAGCATTGTAGGCTAAGCATGAGTTTTTAGTTGATACCATTTTACCCATTTTTCTGTCGGTGACATTTTATAAAGTATACTTTAATGTATACTTTATTTGGGAGGCTAAATACTGTAGAAATACAATAGACTTCACTTGTTTTTTTTCAAATTCTTTACAACAACTACAATTGGATATGTCAGTTTAAGTGTAGCATTATTTTGTATTCAGACAAAGGGAGCTCCAAATGAATACTGTAGAATACATGATAGATATAGATGTATTCAAAATATTTACTCTAGTTTTTCATTAAAAACCTGTCTCACAAGCAGTGTATCGCTGTCAGGTAGTAAAAGTGGAATTAGTAATGCTACATGAAAGAGAAACTCTGATATTGAAGGGTATAGTTGTTAAGGGTGATATAAGTTGCAAAAGAGTAATTATATTTCAGCTTTCTTCCTACCGCCGCAGTCGGTTCTCAGGGCTCTATCTGCCTTTAAAAAAATAGCATAATGACATGTGACAACCGTTATAAATTCTGCACGTTCAACTAGACATATATAATATTTGGCCTGTTTCTTCAGTATGATTGCATTCAAGTAGAATATTAATAGTCCATGATGCAACATCAGTGTGGGAGCCGAAACCGTTGAATATATCTAGAAATAGGTCATTACAGCAATATTTCCGCATGTGCGGAGTTTCTTATCTGTGCAAGGTTCACAGAAACGGCAACAACATAAGGTGAAATGAAAAAAAAAAAGAAAAACAACGGAGACCATAACCAAGTAATCCACTGAGTGACGCTATCTAAATTAGTTAGTGCTCCCCCAACAAGAGGAAGTTGTTGATTGCTATCTGAAAAATTCAGACTTCAACACATACCGTTATCATGCATCCATTCATCTTTTCATGCCTGACTGTATCTTCTCTTTCCTCTTCAGGGTCATTATGTAACTGTGCCAGCATGCATTAAGTGAATTGCACCGAAACACCCTGGATATGTCACCACTGTATCGCATGGCTAATGGGGGCACCAGTTATCATCACGTAATTGGAGCTGAGGAGCTAATAAGCACTCATTAGGGTCAATACTTTAGGGGCACATCTTTAGTTGGATACAGACAGTATTGGCAATCACGTCTGAAAAAGAAGCTGATTGAAAGCAGATATCTTCTCTAGAATTCAAATTAAAGTGACATCTTGGAAGTGAAACCTTCAGCCAAGCCAAATTAAAGGATACATGAATAACCATGAAGGAGTATTTCTACGCTTCTTATCCAGAACATCTCAACTGTGAACTGCAGTAGGCTTATTTTCTTTATTTTATTCCCAAGGAATAATCAGGTAAGTCTCTAGATGATTGCTTTTTTTTGTTGATCCCTTCAAACGAGGCTTTGGCCCCATTGAAACAAAGCCTAGGGCTAGACCGCCCCTGTCCAAAATCACCGGTCTGAAAACCGGATTATCTTTTGCAATCCATGATAAATAGTTTACAGTGTGTACCGCTAGTCTGCAACACCGTAGCAATATGATTTATACAGTAAACAATGTAGTGGGTCATATATATAATAGAGATCCTGATAGTAACATAACACCACCGAATTGTAGTGTTCCCCATTAATGAAAAAATGTGTGTAAATAAAACCCGAGGCGACTTTTAGTTTACCCAATAGTGTGTGCACCCCCGAGTTTCAACCCAACCCACGGCCTCTGCTGCATGGCATCCCCTCTCTTTCTTTCCCTCTTCCTTGTCTATCTGTACTATCCATTAAAAATGTGTTTATTTTTAAACTGCTGAAGAAGAAAAGAATAATCGTCTAAAGGGTTGAAAGAACAGCTATAACAAATACATAAATAGAAATTGGTGTATCATGTGCAGCTCTTGCTTGATTGGTAGTTGAACATATTGAAAGTTGGTGAATACGTGAATTGCTTATATTTCCAGTTATGTTTTTGGGTGTGATCATCAAATGGTTGGCTTGTTCTTTGCTCTGCCACAGTCTATGCGTTAGGCAGAAACCATTTCCATTGTTTTAAATAGCAGCATCATCAAGTAAGATATACACATGATTCACCTAGGCATATAGAAATTAATTTGTTTTCTGAATAACTTTGTGGTGAGAAGCCAACTGGATTATGTTTACAGGTATCTTTCATGTGTAGTAATAGAGTTAACCCTTGTGTTGTCTTCCCGTTAACCACGAACTAGTCCTTCTGGGTCAAAATTTGATACATTTTTTTTATGCTTTTCCAATGTTTTTGTCGCCTTTTCTGATTTATTTGTCATTTTTTTTCCAGCTTTTGGCACATTTTTTTAAAACCCTAAGCTGGTTTAAAAATAGATTTTACACTTATTCTTGGAATTCATGTTCAACAAACCTAATTTATATCAAATCAAACATAAGTTTTTAGTTAAAAAGGCTGAAATTATGAACTATTTTGACCAAGAGTTAAGATCAGAGGATGTTGAGTGGATCTCAGATTCGTATACTGTATGTCAAAGTTTTTAAAGTATTCAAAAAAAAAGAATTCAAATACTATAAGATTACATAAAACACACAAAGAAATCATTAATTCATTCGTAATCATTAGTGTCACCTGAAGAAGATATGGAGTCATCCATGTTATTTTTGGAAAATTAGCTTGAAAGAAATCCATATTTCTGATATAAAACACTTTGAAACGGGTCAGTTTGAAGATTTGAAGATTTATGTCTTAAAACAAAACCATGAAATTTCCCAATCTTAACCTTAAGTGCTGCAAATGCAGATATTTTGACAGAGAACAAATGAGATATGTTGTTATTGAACATTTGACTAATACTTTCAGTTAGGGCTAGGCGACGTGGAGAAAATCAAATATCAAATATTTTTTGACCAAATATCTCGATATCGATACCGCAACAAGATTGTAGTGTTGACTACTGGTGCTTTCACAAAATAATTACACAATGACATTTTAGATAATTAATCATCAGCAAAGGAGGATATAATGACCAAGTGGGTGAAGGCAAATAATAGAACAGTTACAACAGTCTGGTAAGTTTAGGAAATGACATCACTTTACTGTAATTCAGCCTTTATAACCAGCAAAAGACACCACTTATGTCATATTACAATATCCAAAATCTAAGATGATATCTAGTCTCATATCACAGTATTGATATAATATAAAACTCTACATTCAGTCTAATTTTTTTTGCAATATCCCAGATTACGCTCATCATCACGGTTTGCTCATTTTGTCAATACAAATGTAACCCAGGCAACATTTTTTTAAAAACATATATATAAATATATATATTTAAACCTTTGCAAAGTAGTTATACTATGCTGATGAGGGCATCTAAGCTACTGAAGGAGGAGAAACATCACAGTCATCCTCCTGAATACGCGCTAGTGATAATAGATTGTAAAGCAGGGTCCCATTGTTCCCACTTGAACTCAAATTGTAGAGCTATGTGAACAGATTTGGCAAAAATAGCTGTGAATGCGCCACTGCCAGCACTTGAAAAAAAATAATACAAATGTTAAATTACCAGTGCATGTTAATATGCTTGTAATAGGCCATATCTGCTTTAGATTCTTTTCTGTTGTGTTTAAGATGATGATAACAGGACTTGGTTAAGATGCAGAAATGAGCTTCTTCCACTTCTTCCTTTGTGATGTGACCTTTGCTTGAATGCTGTAGTCAGGGCTTCCATTCACTCGTCTATTCACCACTTTTGTTCATGCTTCTTACTCAGATTCATGAGCCAGCTTGAGAACAGGCCGTGAGCAAACCACAGAGAAAAACTCTGAATACGTTATTCAAGGTTTACCAGTGCAACAGTTCTTAGCACACATTTTAAATCAGCCGTTATACATTCAGTTGTGTTTAAAATTATAGCAGTCCAACATCCCTAACCTCATAAATCATATTTTTTGGTAGAAGTGAAATTTCTACACGGCAAATAATTTACTAGTAAGTGTTGTAGAATCATAGAAAACCAACAGACCCAACAGTCATGACATGCATGCTGGTCATTCTGTGGAATTGAAAGGGGCGTGTTCAAAATATTAGCAGTGTTGTGTTCAATTAGTGAGGTTATTGATTTTGTGAAGAAACAGGTGTCAGTTATGGCCCATATTTAAGGAAGGAAGGAAGCAAATGGAGGCTGGTTGTAGTGCATTTCACACTGAAATACTTAGCTAAATGGGTCATTTATCTGAGGAACAGTTGACTTTGATTAAAAAGTTGATTAGAGAGGGGAAAACATATAAAGAAGTGCAGAAACTCAGCCAAAATGATTTTTTAAATGCCTTGAAATGGCATCCAAAGCCTGAACGACGTGGGAAAAAAAACGGTCAACTACCATTCGAATGGATTAGATTAGATTAGATTAGATTCAACTTTATTGTCATTACACATGTACAGGTACAAGGCAACGAATGCAGTTTGGGTCTAACCAGAAGTGCAATACAGTAAGTGCAGGATTACAATGGTTCCGTAAGTGCAGACATGATATGTATGAATAAATAGAAAGAGATACTATTATAAACAGAGTTTTACAGATGTTTTGTCCATGAAACAAAATATAGATACAGGTATTGTGAGCAGATTTACAGCTAGGATTTTGTGGATATTACTAAATTGCAAATTTTTTACAGATATGTGCAAACAGCATAATATACTAATGAAATAAGGTAAAGTTTGGGCAGAAACTATCCGAATTAATGCGGTGGAAAGTAATTGCATATTACAGTTAAAGTACGGTAGTGCGGATGTAATGTAACAATTGTACTGTAAAAATAAACATCAGCAGTGCAAATGAAATGTAAGTAGTGCAAAAAGGTAAGTAGTGCAAAAGATTCAGGATGTAACAGTCAGCAGTGCAGATGAACATTATAATATTGCAGATAACAAAAAGGAGGCAGGTGTGAGGAGGGAGAGGAGAGCCTGTCAGTATATGAGGGGAGTGGGATCAATGAGGATTAGAGTTCAATAAAGAGGACAGCTCTGGGAAAAAACTGTTCTTTAGTCTGCTGGTCTCGGTCCGGAGGACCCTGAAACGCCTGCCGGAGGGCAGGAGAGAAAACAGTCTGTGGGCTGGGTGAGAGGAGTCCTTCAGGATGCTGCGAGCTCGATGCAGACAGCGTTTTCTTGGATGTGCTCGATGGCGGGCAGTGGAGTCCCGGTGGCGCTGGGCGGTTTTCAACACCCGCTGCGTGCCTTGCGCTCTGCAACAGAACAGCTCCCATACCACACTGTTGCACAGTTTGTCAGGATGCTTTCTATTGCACAGCGATAGAAGTTCACCAGGATAGTTGAGGAAAGCTGATTCTTCCTCAGTGTCCTCAGGAAGAATAGCCAAAATGTCACAATCAGCTCCAGGAAAATCAAAGAAGACTTAAAGTTACCTGTGAGTACTGTTTGGATCAGAAGGAGGCTATGTGAAGCAAAGCTATCAGCTAGA
>NC_045736.1:30334423-30334654 GCF_008692095.1 Etheostoma spectabile
CCGCAAAGTCCCATTGCTGGAAAAAAGACATGTACTGAACAGGTTGAAATTTGCCAAAGGACACATTGACATTCTGTGGACTAATGAGAGCAAAATTGTTATTTTTGTATCTAGGGGCAAAAGACAGTTTGTCCGATGACCCCCATACATTGAATTCAAGTCACAGTACACTGTGAAGACAGTGAAGCATGGTGGTTATGGGGAGGTTTCTCATACTGTGGTGTTGGGCCT
>NC_045736.1:30334664-30335188 GCF_008692095.1 Etheostoma spectabile
TACCAGGGATCATGGATCAGTTTCAATGCATCAAAATACTTGAAGAGGTCATGTTGCCTTATACTGAAGAGGAAAGGCCTTTGAACCGATGACCCAAAACACAGCAGTAAGCGAGCAAAGTCTTTGTTCCAGATGATCGAGATTGATGTTATGGAGTGGACCTCAGTCCCATTGAACACTTGTGGGGTGACATCGTAAATGCTGTTTCTGAGGGCAAACCCAGTAAAGCGGAGGAATCGTGGGATGTAGTTCAATCGTCCTGGGCTTGAATACCTGTTCACAGGTGACTCCATGCAACACAGATGTGAAGCAGTTATCAGAAATAATGGTTATGCAACTACATATGAGTGCAGTGATTCAAAGTAAAGCAAACCCTTGAGACAGTTTTCAGTTCATACAGTAAATGTTTGAGTTAGTAAAGGAAAATGTGGTTTTTTAAACAGCCTAATATTCCTTTTTCTTCACTTTCTGTAAAAGTAGAACACAAACTTGATAAATTTTGGTCATATTTTGATTTGGAATTG
>NC_045736.1:30335198-30341412 GCF_008692095.1 Etheostoma spectabile
TGTTCCCAATGCATTGCTATTATGGAATTAAAAGCTATTCTATGGATTCTTAGCCTGATTCACTTTTTTAAACACACTGCTATAATTCTGAACACAACTGCATGTACAGACTAAATTACATGTACTGTACATATCCTGATGTGGTACTCATTTCTCTGAGCTAACTATCTTTTGACAAGTGCTTAGAATAAGTATAACTTTTTGTATAAGCATAGGAACATTCAGTTTATACTTATCTGTGAGCACCAGTTGGTTTCCATCTTGAAGGGGTCTTTATTGGAAAGTTTCTTTTTGATCGGTCCGTCTTGTGAAAAATAATAAATTCACCTTTGGTGACTTCTTGCATTTTTTCGGGAGGAGGCTTGTTGCTTCTGTGACCCTTTTGTAAGGTTCCGCATTAATGGAAAAGTCTGAGGTATATTTCCTAATCTGTGCGGGTTGGTCCTTTTGCCCCTATGTTCTTCCAGGGAAATTCTTCACGGCGGACTGAAGGAGATACCCTTTGCACTCGGAAATACTTCGTTGTTTTGATAACACTATACAATTTCGAAGGAACTGTCATTCACATTGCGGGAGATAATGTAGCATGGAATAAAGCTTCTCATCTTCCCTGCTGATTGTCCATCCAGATTCTACTTCACATGATTTTATACATGACAGAGGAGACATGGCTGAGAATTTGGGGACAGTTTTTATTTTTAAGTCTGCAGGTGCATCTTATGAAATAGATTTCGGCAACACTTTACTTGAAGGTATCTACACAAGAGTGAGATGACACTGTCATAACACAACCTAATCTTATCATTTTATATACATTGTATCCTAGTATTTCATGAATAATCTGTGTTGTTTGACTGATATTCTGCTGCTGTAACACTGTAATTTCCCAATTTGGCATCAATAAATAACTATCTAGCTATCTATCTGTATATCTATCAATCTGTATATCTATCTATCTGCATATCTATCTGTATATCTATCTATCAAACCCTAACCATAACTTGCCATGACAAAACCAAATGACACTAACTAAAAGAAGCGTTATGTCCTAGACATTTTTGACTTGTTCATAATGTTTTTGACACATTCATGACAGTGTCATGTCTTATGTAGATACCTTCGAGTAAAGTGGAACCCAACTTTCTTCTATGTCATTTGTTGTTGCATGTACAGTATTATTTGGGACAAATTATCCCTGAAATGCCACAATCACAAAATTCAGTTCTGAAGAAACACAGTGTACAGAACAAGATGGTCAGACTTGAGTGTTATCTTTGTACATTTTCTACTGGGAAAAAAAGACAACCCGCCAGCACTATTCTTAGAAATGCGCGCCATTGCTGCCACCACAGACATTTCTCAACATTGTATCTTTTTTTCGTCTTCTTCTGTGGAATACTGCAGATGCAGAGAGGTGCAAAGAAAGGATACTGCTGCTACAGTATACCAATTTGCTAGAGAGGCTTTTCAGCGTGAGCGTTTGCTCACTGCCATTTCGGAACGACAACTAAAAGCCAAGAGAGCTGCCTGAGCCTTTAATTGAATCCAAAGAGACCCGGCCTTAAATCTTTGTTTTGTGGAGGATATCAGGACTCTTGAAATCACAAAGTACGTGCGACCATGCCACACACAGCATTGTGGCTTTGCAGCCATCGCTGTGATGTCATTACATTCGCTATTTCAGAAATTGATGTCCTCTTCTTTCTTGGGTCACAAAGTTTCTGGATAGCTGTCGAGTGACCTTTTTTTTGAGGTGAGTTCCCCATGTCACGCCTCACTCTTCTGTTCATTTGAAAAAAAGTAGGGTGGCAAATGCCACCAGAACACTTTTCCCACCTGACGTCTGGGTATACAATGGCAGATGTCAGAAATGTTCAAAGTCTGGGTTTTAGAACGCGTTGTATCAATCGAGCTTTTAAAAAGTTTGTGAAAATAGGTTAACATTTGTTTCTTCACATCTCTCCGCACTTTCTTTGCAACACTCTGCTGTGTCACATATAAGCTATATTTGGACTTCAAATTGCACTAGGTAGTAGATGGCTGTGAGTATAAACTCAATGTGTTTGTAAAATTGAAATGGTCTTATCGCAGGCTGTTCTTAGGAACCATTTGTATGTATAGATAAAAAAAAAAAAATTGTGCACTCTAATTTGTGTGAATTCCAAGTATTTTTGGCTGTCTGCACCAGAATAATTGCTGGTGTATAAGAACATTGTGGACCATGTAGGGAGGAAGTTGGCTAGAATTTCACCCAGGAAACACTTGATTGGATCCAAACCATGATTTTTTGTCTAAACTTAACTCGTCGTTTTGTTAGCTAAACTGAACTTTCGTTTTCCGCATGACGCTGTTTTTTTCTCTGCTTTACTCGACTACCACGCCACCTGATAGGACCGCCATCTTGCTGTTGCTCACGGTGACCTGTTGCCGGCTCCCAGTAACCATTTTCTTGGCTAAACTCAACTGCCTCGGCCCCTGAAAGCACCGCGCTCTCATAATCGCTTGTCGTGCTCTGTAACTTTTTGTCGGCTTAATTCCACTAGCAACTTCCGCTGATAAGAGCAACAGCTCATGGAGCTCTGTAGCCGGCTAATTTCTTACAATATTATACAAATTTCTGCACAATAACGTATGAACCCGTTCATGAGAATGTGCTCAATAATATGCAGTTCATTTTCTGTGTCTAATGCAGATGCAATGGCACTCTTCTCCCAGAACAATAGAAAGTAGGGATAGATATAATCGTCCAGGGCCAATAATCGGTACAATTTTTTGGCTGTTTGCAGATTATATATTGGTATCTGCGTTTTATTCGCAAAACAAATACAGTTGATTAATTATAAAGTGCGCTACTGTTGCTCTGCTACAGCTCTGTGTCTGTCCCTCTGCTTCGGTTTCACTCACAACTGAGTCCGACTTAATGTCTCGCCCACAACACTATCTGACTATCTTTTACTGTGAATTATGTTGAATATTTCTAGTTTATTAAATCATTGCTTAAGTCTGTATTTTTATCAGCCTTGAGAAACCAGTATCGGTCAACCCCGAAAAAGACACTGTGATTAATGCCATGCTGAACATAGCAATGTGTTAATGATGGGTCTGAATGACCCGTTCACCAATCAGAGCCGTAATATGGACTTGGTTCACTCATAACCAGGCCGGCTCGGTCCGCCAAGGAAAAACAATTAGAGAAAAGCCTTCCTTCCCCAGTGGATTTAATGCGAGCGGAGAAAGAGATAGGTTTTGTAATAGATTTTTGCCCGTGTAAAATGAGACGCTGACCTCTAGGTCCAAGACACTCAGAGACATCAGAGAGAGTGGGACAGCACACTCCCAGTGGGGCCAAAGGATATTCATCCAGGACATCATTCTCGCACTTGGTGTGAGTCATGCTACCAGCCAGGACAGCTCCTCCTCATGGCAGTTATCACCAGAGAGCCTCTGAGGGTGTTCAAAGTCGAGATTGCATCTACACTATGCAATCAAGTTCCTTTTTTTTAAATGTCATGAGACTCCGGCAATTGACACAGGCTTTTTTGCAGCTGTTGAATCGGCGTTGTTAATCATGTCATCCTGACAGATTCATGAAGAGGCAATTTTTTAAGATTGCGCGTCTTGTTTATTTTTGTGGCTTTGTTAATTGAAAAAACTTGTCAGGAAAGCGGTTTCCTTCACATACCACTAAGTCATTTTCCTGAATAAACTATATACCATAAAACTATAAAAAAGCAGAGGCAAGCGAATGTTGCTGTGGAGTATTCCTTAGTGTATGCTATATATGCTCAAAATAACACAACTTCTCCACGGATTGTTGTTTTGCCATCTCGATTTTAATTAAAATCGCACACTTGTTTATTATTCAAATGTGTTCATCGGATCCCTAATTATTTGTCAGAGTTTTTGACACTTGCAGCTTTCATTCCCATTCCCAATGCAGTTAGAAATGTTTAATTTTTTATGTTAGTCAGCAATGCTGATGTTGGACACCGCCCATATGAGAAAGACTTTCATATGGTGAACAGCAGCGTGCCCTGTCTGTGATATTGC
Organism: Etheostoma spectabile; assembly: GCF_008692095.1. Classification (NCBI taxonomy): domain Eukaryota; kingdom Metazoa; phylum Chordata; class Actinopteri; order Perciformes; family Percidae; genus Etheostoma; species Etheostoma spectabile. The sequence goes on from NC_045736.1 coordinate 30,339,249, forward strand.
TCATTTTAATTTCCTGTCCTGTCTTTAGCTGCGATCTCTTTGTCCCTGTTAGGTGTATCTTAATGGGTCATTATAATGTCTCCAACTGTGTCAGATTTTCTCTCCATCCATACAAAACGTAGCTTCTCATGCTGGTTATTGACTTTAAAGTTTGGTTTTGCTCATGACGAGTTGAGATGACGTTTGTTTCATGTGTGAACTAGATCAAATGACATCAAACACACACACACACACATTGTTTAATTGACGCATCATTATGCATAGTGTTATTTCCGTGCTTGACAGTGATGGTGAGAATATGGATCTGTAAACTGTGTTGTCTAAATCAGGGGTCTTCAACGTTTTTTAAGCCAAGGACCCCTTATCTGAGCAAGATAGACAGAGCAACACCCCCCAGACACACACACACTCTCACTCCCACTCCCCCCCACACTCAACTACATATACATAGTACATATTTTATCAAATGAAGTTGCATATTTCACTGGGCCTACAATAGAAGCCTAAAACTAAACTTTTTTAGTGCATAGAAAACTACAATCTATAAAAAAAAATAACTATGATTTTACAAACGTTTTAATGTTACATTTGACAGGAAATCCTTAGGATTTACTGTGTGGATGGCTAGTGACCACCTGACCTACAGCGTAGGCCAGCAAGCCTATCACCAATGCATTTTATTTCATAAATAGGCTGATTTATATTTGCTAATAATATGTGGGAGTCATGTTAAGACATTTTCATTTCTGAAAAAAACTTTCAATAGTTGCAAAGAAATACCCTTCATTCATTTTGCCAGATGGTCTCAAACAGAAACTCCGAGGACCCCCTAGGGAGCCCGGACCCCCCATAACTTTTCTTTTGTATTGAAGTTGTAATATTAGTTTCTACATTTAATGTATTTTGAATGATTCATTTAACGGGGACTAGTGATTTTTGAATCCATACTAATGAGACCTTGTCTATAGAACTTGGAAATGTTACGGAGTAGAGGCTCTTCATATGTAGTGGAATACAGATATTCTTTTGCAAATTAGGTTTTTTTTTTGTTCAACTTATCTCTGACTACATTGTCTGCAATAATCTGACTATTGACATTCTTATTAAGACAGTGTGCAAACATTGAAATGCTATTTTTACCCTATTTAGTGAACAAACTTTATGTAATTAATCATAATTGTCATTAATCAAGTGCAGCTCATTTACTGGAGCCGCCCAACTGCTTTTATTTGTTTTAATCCAGTATTCATCCTCAAACCCAAAGGTCATCAAATATTCATACTGAGAAACTGAATCAAAAACAGCATATTAGACGTATTAAACTGCTGGGGTCCAGATAAACAAAGGCACTGCGGCATTTCTGTCAAGTGTGTCCTACAGAGCATGTTAAGTGTCACAAACTCAGTGGTGGTCCTGGCTACGATTGTGCCCCACCCACACCCAGCTACACCACAAAACCTCTCCAACTGTAGAAGTTCTAGATCATTCCCATTATAATAAAATATCACCCTTAACCCATCGCTGCTATCTAATTTATCTTGATCAAAGCTTGCATCACTGTAGGCAGACATGCTAACATTAGCGTAAAATCCATAGAGCTTTCCAGTGCAACAGAGCCTAGCAGAGCGCTAATGTTATCTTAGGAATTGAACATTACATTCATCAGTGATTCATATTAATTATTTAATTAAAAGAGACTTCAGATACAGTATTAGGGACTACTAAGGTCTATATAAAAGAGACTTCAGATACAGTATCAGGGGACCACTAAGGTCTATATAAGAGACTTCAGATACAGTATTAGGGGACCACTAAGGTCTATATAAAACAGACTTCAGATACGGTCTTAGGGGACTACTAAGGTCTATATAAAAGAGACTTCAGATACAGTATTAGGGGACCACTAAGGTCTATATAAAAGAGACTTCAAATACAGTATCAGGGGACCACTAAGGGTATATAAAAGAGACTTCAGATACAGTATTAGGGGACCACTAAGGGTACATAAAAGAGACTTCAGATACAGTATTAGGGGACCACTTAGGTCTATATAAAAGAGACTGCAGATACAGTATTAGGGGACCACCAAGCTCTGTATAAAATATACGTCCGATACATATTAGGGGACCAATAAGGTCTATATAAAGAGACTTCAGATACAGTA
>NC_045736.1:30341422-30342793 GCF_008692095.1 Etheostoma spectabile
ACTAAGGTCTATATAAAAGAGACTTCAGATACAGTATTAGGGGACCGGCAAGGTCTATATAAAAACATCCAAGAGCACCATGTCAAGGTACATTTTCCTCATAATACTTTTGTACTTTTATTCAAGTGAAATTCTGAATGCAAGACTATTAATAGTAACAGGTTATTTCCACACTGTTGTGTTGCAACATTTACCTAAGTAAAATGCATGAGTACTTCTTTCACCACTGTGTATACAGTGCAGTAAGTCTCTGCTTTAAATGTGAGGCTTGTGTAATACAGTACGTCCACAGCATTTATCAGCTGAGGCACACTCCATTAACTTTGAACCTGCCTGGATCATCTCCTCCTTACACACTCGCTTTGTGCTCCAATACCCTCTGATTTACAAATGAAACACTTTGTTTAATCCCCCTTTATCCCGATGTGATCCGACCATTTAGAGTCCAAAGCGAACAGAGATGTGCGTGTAATTGTAAAGTTTAGATGGTCTTTGTTTCTCCTGCTGATGCAGCACATGTGCGGTTGATCCTGATCGAACAGCCATGGAGGCAAAGTGTTCCGTCAGGGGCCCCATTAAACACACTGACGTAGTGACAAAGCCGCTCACAAATTTTCTCTAGAAAGGCCCATGTTGCTGTGGATTGTCACATTGTTTGGTAAAGCCATATCTGTGTTTTGTAAAGTTTTTAATAGAAGATGTATGAATGCATCGATGAATCATGTTTTTCCGCCTTTTAATAACTACCGAGCAAGTCTTACGGCGGGGTCAAGCAGACCCTGACAGTCTAATTGGGTGTTACACTACAAAAGAAACAGAGGAAAATGTAATTCTGAATAATAGAAGTACTTACAACCTGCATCGCATTGTGTCAAGAAATGAAGGAATCCACGCGTGGCGCATCGCAAAGCACCACAGAACATTTTATAGAGGACGTGTATATTTTGGATATATGTGTATATGTTTCCAGACACGGATCATACTTTAAGACCCGTGTATACTTTAAGATGTGTTTGTTCTGCACACGCCTGAGCAGAACAGCTCTGTTAGTTTAAGGTATACAAAGTGTGCAGTGAATAAGGATGACAATTCCTTCTGTTAGTGATAATCCCACAGAGTGAAACCACTTTAAGTTGTCCAAGTTAAGATACAAGCTTGTTTCTGTACAGTAGTTCTTTCATGATAATGCTTCAGAATGTAACTTTTGGTAAAGGGAAAGTTCTTTAATGCTACTCAGTTTTATTCACTAGTGCTTAGTTCTTTTGCCTCATCGTGTTGAAAATCAGCAATTTGAAAGGAACTGACTTCTTAAATAAACTCAACTTTTTACATCTTTGTGGCTTAAACGCAGAATCAACCCCCCCCCCCCCC
>NC_045736.1:30342810-30349987 GCF_008692095.1 Etheostoma spectabile
ACACACTCCCCCCCCCCTCCTTCTTCCCTGCAAGTCTCCCCGGTAGCCTCAATTTTATTTTTTTTATTTTTATGCAGCACTGTTGTAGTTGCAAAATTGAACCATAGCCTTTTGGAGCATTGTTGCTTTGGATGCAAATGTCACCGCTGTATTTCTCTTATATTTCCATTTCATTTTATCCACCACCCCTATCAAAAATATGTTACGCTCAAATCAAAAACTAGGGTGTGTTGAAATTACCTGTTAGTGCAGAGTTGATTTTGCTTCCCATGCAGCACCACACACTTAGTGTTCCATTCCTCTTGAGTCTCCTTGGCATTAAAGAATGGTAGACATTTATTTTCCCAGTTTGCTAATGCACGCCGTCAATCAACTGTAAAACACAGTTCTGTTAAATGCCAGTACATCCTCTGAGCTTTGCTTTGTTAAGGCAGTGAGACGCTGCAGAACATTGCAAACTGATGCATTTTATAATGTTAATTCTATACTCTGGTCAAAGTCTGGAGGATGCACACGAGACACTGTTCTTTGCAAAAGAAGTAACAGCCAAGGTAGGGGTGTGAATCTTAGCTGGTCTCACAATTTGATTACGATGATTCAAATCGACCCCATATTGCAATGTATCACAATGCATCACCGCCTCCGTAAAATTATATATGGCAAAAACGTTAGGGTTAGTAGGCAATAATGGATTATGGTCTGTCAATGCATCGCTGCAGAATTGTCTAAGTCCACAATGCGATGCATCAATGCAATGATACATTTTAACAATATGAGGCCAACCCAAGGTATGAGTAAAGAAATAAGGTGAGTTATTACAACAAGTGCTTTCATTAGTTGTAAGTGACGAAATGAGCCCTCCATGCAATCTCCATGCAACCACAAACGCGCCTGCCTTCTTTATCTTTTGGGCATTGTGCCATTGTCAAGGTATATCCTTAATAGCAACAGACCAAAAGCTTTCATATGTTGTTTTCATATTCGGAGGTATCTCTTTTGAAATAGGCTAAAAGTCTAAGAGCTCCCTTTCATCTCTGGTCTTCCTCATAATTATTGAGAAAGCTGTGATGCTGGGCTGCATTCGAAGGCCTGCATCTCAGCTGGGATTTCACACGGTCTGGGTAAACCCTTTTCCTCCCCGAGCGAATGACCTGAGTCATTCTGAGCCCGGATGCATCATGCAAACTGAAATCCTTAATTTCCTTTTTTTTTTTAAAACAACAAAAAAAGCTGTCTGCCAAACATGTTTAGAGTATTTGCGTTTTATTTTAGCCCTAATTTGTTAACAGAAAAGCTTACTGAAGCTAACAATTGTTGACCAAGTCACAGTAGAGTGAGCACCACCAGGGATGCAAAGAGCACAGAAATCATAGCCAAAAATGCCTGGCTGACCAAAGTCTCCACATGAGAAATCCAGTCATGCAATTTTATGTGTGTATCCTGTCCTGTCATCTGTTACTTCTGAGAACTTTTAAGCATTTTGATGGAAAACAAGATGCCCTGATAAGCCCGGCGTGTCTGATCAGCTGCCTGTTTTGTATTTGGATATTTATTTTACCTCGCCGAAATAATCACAGGAGACAGCGCGAAGGGTGCGTTCGGTGCATGAAAGAAGCTTGCGCGGGATCTGAGAGAATGCCGTCGCGGGAGTGTTCTCAATTAAAGGCTACATGTTTTAATGCAGTTTGACGCAACCCTGACGTAGCAGTCCTGACATGTACACTCGAGCGGGAAATCACTCACGGGTAGACTTCCATAGATCGTCGAGTCTGATTGCCTGTCTCCGGATGACTCTCAGTGCTACAAAGAAACATACAACGCAACTGTGGTGCAGTAAATGGACAAAGTGTGCCATTTCAAATTTATGTTTCATGTAATTTTGTTTTTACATAATAACAAGGCCAGAGTTAATCTGCAGTCTTTCATCTACATTAAACGTGTGCATACACCTTTTTTAATATCATGCAATTCGACCAAATAAATTAATGACTTGGTGACAACTTGATTCACATGCAGTAGATTGTCTTGCCGCAGCACATCAGGTATTTAAAATGTCTTGTTGTTTACTGGTTCAATTACGCCGTTCAAATGGACACATAAAAGGCAAGGCTACATAAAAACAGTTAGAATTTACGGCATTAGATAAATCTGTCACAGGGTTTCTTTATGCATCTTTTGAAAGCTGTTAAGATATCTCTGAGGCAGGCCATTTTCCTCCCAGTATCAGAAACATGTACTGAATTCAGCTCAAACCAACTCCCTGATAAATTGAGTTGAGAACAGTGACAGAGAGATAAACTGAATTGTAGAGCAGCTGTGATGCATTGATAGAGTGCTCCGACACCAGCTGTCCTTTGCAAACATCACCACCGGGACATTTTTAAAAGATAAAAACATCTGATTGGCTCCATCAATGTGCTTACTCAGCATCCCTCCCACCCCCCCCCCCCCCCCCCCACCCCCCTTTTCCCTCCAATTCTCCCCGGCAGCCTCGCGTTTGATTGAAATTTGTGAGTGAAAATGTGTTGACATGTCAGTTTTATATCCCTGCAGTCCATAATGTGCGTATGTAGAATACTGCGCTAAGTGAAATGAGCCACCCTGCTCAGTGAAACTAGGTGACTGTGTGGGCGCGCTGATGTCCCGCAGCTCTTTCTTTGTTTCAGATTTGCTCATCAAACCTAAATACTTGTGTGGTTGGCAAAAAAACACAGGGCCTCTGTTTCAGAAAGCTACGGTATAGTGGGAGATTTATTTCCTGTGCTTTCATGGCAAAACATTCTCTCTCTCTGCCGAAAGGTCAGAAATCTGTAAAAGGCATGCCACTGAACATCTTTCCTTCCTTTCTTGCCTTTTTTTCACCCACTGTTTGCAGCTATATATGGGCTGACAACAAAACTACTAGGTATTTTCTCACCAACTCAACCATATGAAGGACCCGTATGCCCAAACAGCCATTTACATTCAAGGTTTTCTTTCTTATAGCAGATCCACGTGTAGAAGTCTTGTTCTCATTTCTGCAAACACTGCACATGATGAGCAGAGACCTTTGGTAGCTTGTCACGCCATTTGTGTTTTTCAGCTTTACTCAACTATCTCAACGAATTAAGTGTGTTTAGCTGCAAGCATTGCAAATGGCTTCCATTACATTATTATTCTTATACAAATTGCTGAACTGTTCCAGCACAGGCTCTGTAAACTATTTCATCATGTAAATTCCCTTGTCCCCCCCGTAAAGAACACTAAGTACCTCCTTCACACAATTAACAATGACCTCCAGTAGAGAAACCAATCCGTCCGTTGCACTTGTAGGAACAACAGCTCCTAACCCCTGTGTGGTGAGAGTGAAACTGTTTTTTCCCCTGGTGCCTCGTGTAGGTTTTTGCAGCATCAGTCTGTGATTTCACTCTAGACTAAAATATTTTCCCAAGGCAGCTCTCAGTAAGGATACAATAGCTTTTTTTTCCACATATGCGTTTGACAGCTCTTGCTTGCAGCAGACCTGAAGCGATGTGCACAACACAAGGAAATGCACTAATGAGAGATTTGTGGAAGGGGGGAGAGGGAAAGAAAGAAGAGACAGATTATTTTCCTGCTGCACCCGGCTCTCCCTATGTCATGTAATTATTGTCTGCTGCTTCATTAGCTAACGTGGCTTCATCACACAGCCTTGAAATCCATCACCCCTTGCCAGATGACCAAATAAACCTCTTTTGAACGTGCTTTGGTCCCCATATGATAACAAGGTCTCAGTGGCACAAGCGCTCTTTTCCCCCTTTGCTGTTGTTTCTTCTTTCATTACCATAAGCAAGTAAACATTTTATGACGACGTGCCCCCAGCACTTATGTCTAATTGGAAAAAAAAAACAACGTCTTTTGGTGACTCTAAAGACCGGTTCCCATTCGCATGAATTGTGCTAACGAATGCACCTCCTTGGACTGAAGATTTCAGTAAAAAACAGAAGTGGCCAGCGAGGACAAAAGCTTGAAGGGAGTGGGCTTGTGAAGGATACTCTACCTCACAAAGTGCTTTGTACACTGCTGCGGAGCTGAGATGTATCTGATGTTCGTCATTAGGCCGGCTGATGGCTCATTGCGAGGAGAATATGCCCAGAAGGAAAAGGATAGAGATCAAATACGCTGCTAGTCTCCCAAGTCTTGTCTGATTAGCCGTTCCGTCCAGACGCCTCACACTCAGGCACACTGAGGTCTGGCTTCTGTGTCCATCTCGCCGCCAAGAATGATGCAAGGCAGTGTCATACACTTCTGGCACGCGAGGGCCTCATTTCCCATGCTCTTATCGTCTGCTGAGTACCAAACACCATGAGCCAGGTCATCTCAGTAGCCGATTATGGCAAGAGGTGTGTGTGATACAAGCTGGAGAAGAGCGAACTGTTGTCCCTGCCTTGAATCAGAGTGAGATTATATATTTAATGTCTCAAGAGTTCTCTAGGATAGAGAGAGATTTGTTGGCTGGTCTCCTTCCTTGTTTCAGTCAAACACAGACGCAACAGTTGGACCTCTGGGAGTGACTGGCTTTCTTGTGGAATCAACACTGAAGATTTGTTTGCAAAATATGACATTTGAATTCCTGTGTCGGAAGAAATCGCCATCTTGCAGTCGGAGAATGTCATCCTCCTCAAAAAAATAGACAGTTAAAGAAATGGACCAACAGATCCCATTGTTCTGGACGGAGACCAGTGAAGTCTATTAGAAGCTCTTTCCTGGTGATGGCTGAGCGTTACTGTGCAGCCTCCAACTGAGTTTGAAGACGTAGATGTGATGTGAGAAACCTGTCTGAAAGTTGTAAGTCTTCTGGTAGCTGTGCAAGAGAAATCTCAGTCATTCCTAATCAGCAGAGTAGGAGAGCGTAGGTATATGTTAGGAGACAACATTGACACAGGCTAATTACTGCTAACTAACATGCTATTTAACGTTAGTTATTTAACCTAAACAGCTAATGTAAGTCCAAACTGTCTTAGATCTTCTCCTGACAATACGGTGATTTGTCGACTATGCCACAGCAAATTGCGTGGTTATGACACATCGTTAGCCTATTTTACAAATACGTCTACTCTGGAGCCATAATTTGAGATACAAGGTAATGGAGCCTTTTATACATTGTAGTGTTTCTTTTATAAATGAACATCGGAGAAATAGAGACTTAAAACGCTTCAGATGTAAAGTCATTCACTTTCAAAGTTGCGCCAAAATGGATGGGAGTCAATGGGATACTAACTGTAGGTGATGGCTTTGTAGCATGAAAATGGCGCCATAGGAGCTACGCTTAGAGAAGAGAGGCTTATCCCCTTAGGTTAAACCCCATAGGTTTATTTTGTTCAAGCAACAACCCATACTAATATTTAGGTGACCTCTCTAGTGGTCGTTGTAATTATGAAGGTAGCAAAGCGGCATTTGTTCCTAACCCGACCCTCAAGAACAGTTCATATAATAACAAATGTAAATGTGCTGTATTTATATAGCGCCTTTCCATTCTTAACAACTGCTCAAAGCGCTTTTACATCTACAGGAAACATTCACCATTCACACACATTCATACACTGTGGCCGGGGCTGCCGTACAAGGTGCCACCTGCTCATCAGATAAACACTCACACACATCCACACTCCAATGCGCAGGACCGGGGGCAACTCGGGTTTCAGTGTCTTGCCCAAGGACACTTCGACAATGACTGCAGGGGCGGGGATTGAACCACCAACCTTCCGATTGGCAGGCAACCGCTCTACCACTGAGCCACAGCCGCCCCATTGAAATAACAGCCCTTGAAATATGACCTCATATCCCAGAGAATCTCGGTCGAGGGTTTTGAGCATAAAGGTGAAACATCCAAAGCGTTGTGAAATGGTTAGTTATGGTAATACAACCAAACTACTTAGTTAAGTTTATCAAAAAGATCATGGCATAGTTATGTCACTTCGGTTACGCACTTGACGCTGAACAAGATTTTTTTTTTACTTGCGGTTTGCTTTGAGTTTCATGTGGGACTCAAACCCCCCCTCTTTGCCGGGTGAAAGTCCTGTGTTTTGTGTGTGTTTTGCAGTTGATTTAGACTCAACAAGAGTTGAAATAACTATATTTCTACTCATACCTCTAACACTGAACACTTGCTATGTTAAGCAACTTCAACAATTTGATGCAATGTGGTGGAAAATACAGAAGGGGTGGTAAATGTAACAATATGTTCTGCCTCTAAAATAGATTTAAACAAAACAGGGAAAGAAGTCAGTAAATTTTGTCCAGAAAATATGTGTTTTGCCGCACCAAAACTTAAGATTAGGAACCAAAACGGCTATTTAACCCTCATGTTGTCCTCTGGTCAAATTGACCATTTTCCCATATCAATGTTTTTTAACTGCCCAAAATAACATGATTGATTCCACACAACGCTCTTTGGCAAGTTCAAATCTCTACTTTCATTAATTTTGGGGATTCTTATTCAATTTTATAGCATTTGAAAAAATTGAAGTGGTTTCAAATTAGTATTGAGTAAAAGTTGACATATTCCAGTCTATGATTATCCATAAACATCCATTCCTTTAATTTTAGTCGAAATAATTCCTAAATTCTGCTTTTCTAACTCACATTAGGCATCATAGCCTATAAATGAGGTTTATTGACATAAATTCCAAAAATAAATGTCAAACTAAAGTTAATAAGTTAGTGTCACATAGTGTTGATAATATCAAGAAAGTGACAACAAAAAGCGTAAAAAATGTTGAAGAAAGGAACAAAAATTGATAAAAAGCATCAACAAAAGTGTTGATTTTCAATTTTGACGAGAAGACAACACAAGGGTCAATTGGGAAAAAGATTGTGGTGTGGATTAAAAAATTCCCAAGGATCACGCATTTCATGGGTGGAAGTCTATAGATTTCTATAGTTCTATAGTTTTCAGCCACGTTCTTACGTCATACGGCCAAAAAAAACAAAAAAAAAGTAGAATGCTTACAAATTAGATTACAGTGCTTAACTTTTAGAAGCTTTCTGAATGAATGGTTCATTTGAACAGGCGTCCAAGAGACATTATGCAACCAGTCATTATATGGATCACACAAAAGCAGGGCTGTAGTACTCGAGTCCGGTCTTGGACTTTTTCTATGGTCTCGGACTTGTCTCGGCCACTGGTCTATGGCTTTTGGTCTTGACCGAGTCCAGG
>NC_045736.1:30349997-30350251 GCF_008692095.1 Etheostoma spectabile
ATGTTGATAATAATATTGGAGGGAAAGTGACTTGATACTGTCATGCATAAGACCCTTTTTTCTGTCCTGGACTTGATCTTGATTCAGACTCAAACCTCTTTGGACTTGATCTTGATTCAGACTCAAACCTCTTTGGACTCTGTCTTGACTCAGACTCAAACCTCTTTGGACTTGGTCTTGATTCAGACTCAAAAATCTTTGGACTCTGTCTTGACTCGGACTCAAACCTCTTTGGACTTGGTCTTGTTTTGGAC
>NC_045736.1:30350266-30352136 GCF_008692095.1 Etheostoma spectabile
CTCTGTCTTGACTCGGACTCAAACCTCTTTGGACTTGGTCTTGTTTTGGACGCAAACCTCTATGGACTCTGTCTTGACTTGGACTCGGTCTTGACTTGGACTTGACTAGTCCTGGTCTTGGACTTTTCTTGGACTCGACTAAGGTGGTCTTGACCACAGCCCTGCAAGGAAGCATTGCTTGGTTTTAAGGCATCAACAATCCACTGAGTCCTTGACTATCATTCCAGCACACTATCCATTTCTTTTTAAAGAGGGTCATGTATCTTACCTTAGAGCAACTCAAAGTCACTTCTTCCCTGTTTGATATCACACAGGGGAAATGCGGGGAAAAAATGTGCTGCTTGGAAAATAAACGGTTATCGCATTGGAGAGACTTTTATATAAACAGAGCTGCTGTCAACATTGCCACAGGGGAATCATTTTATATTCCAATTATTACTGCTAATATGATATTGATATCAGTAACAACTCTTAGTTTAATGGCTTGAGGGACATTTATCTCATACTCAGTTTCTGCATGTGTGTGTCTCTGTGTGTGCGTGAGTGTGTGTGTGTTTTGGGGGTTAAATATTGGCGTGGCACAGATTCATTTATAGCTCTTCCGCAAATAATTGGCCTCTGCTGTGAATGCATGATCCCCCTGCCAATAAACACATCATAAATCATTTCCCGCTCTACTTCCCTTAACATTTTGTTAACGTTCATGTAAAGTCAAGACTGGATTTTCTTTTTTTCCACCAATCTGTTTTGCATAGTGGGATATGCAGCTTTACCATGTGAAACACATCACGGTTGCGATGACATTTGATTTAAACATAACTGTCACCGCGACACGAGGTAAACAAAATCACGTTGATAACGTTAATGAAAGTGTAAATTGCCAACTTCTCCATTTTAATTAATAATTACGTTGTTTGGATTTGGCTCACTGCGAAATCATAATCTCCGGTATGGTCTCTACTCGCTGCCAGTGTTGCTAAGTAGCAACAAGTAAGGCACTTGGGGCGGGGGGGGGGGGGGGGGGGGGGGGGTATTTTGGCGCTTTATGAGAGTGGAGAATTAAAGGTTGTAAATAAATCACAGATGAACTAAAACAAGAATGGTTTTAATTTAATTAAAAATGTGTTGTTACGCCCGTCTAGGGGGGCCTAGGACGCAACATGAAGAAGAAGAAAGGCCCCATCTTCCCTCGTTCCCCCAAGCGGCCACAAAACTCGTTGTGTTGTCACAATGTATTTATTTGACATTAATGTAACACAACTTATAATTAAACAGATATATGGAACTTAACTGAAAACTTCAGGGTGGCCTACTACTAAAATAACAAACAAAACAACCCTGTCTAGAAAGTAAGATATTGACCTAAAGCACCAACATATGGCCAAAAGAATACCAATGACTTACCTCCCTAACTGAGAAAATAGGAGAAAAACTAAAGAAACACACCTGGAGGTCCACCTTTGCAATTGGAAACGGAAAGTTCTAATCCAACAACTTAACTGAGACAACGTGTGGCTGGTTGGGAGGATGAGGAATGCCAGCTGCCGCCCCCCCCCCCCCCCCCCCCCCCCCCCCACCCCCCCCCCCCCCCCCCCCCCCCCCCCCCCCCCCCCGCTGACGGCCGCCATCTTGCTTCTTTAACCCTTGAATGGTATTTGGGTCAAATTGACCCATTTCAGATTTTAACAAGAAGAAAAATGGTCCAAGTTACATTTTTTATACCTGAAAATCAACGGTCTTACCGTATTTCCTGTGATAAACATGTATTCCTGACTCAATTCAGAACATTATTCTGGACATGACCACTTGTGTTGTTTCCATAGTGGATATTTAGCATGAATTATCACCTTATGACAAAAAACGAACCCCA
>NC_045736.1:30352146-30352888 GCF_008692095.1 Etheostoma spectabile
TTTTAATTGTGTGCTAGTAGAGACTGATGGCATTCCCTAAACATATATGTTGTCCTAATTAATTTAAATTGAGATAAAGACAATATTTGTTAATAGATTCTGACGTCAAATTTTATTTCAGAATTGTTTTCAAAACCCCAAATAAGTCACGGGTCAGTTTGACCCAAGAAATACGAGAGGGTTAAGGAAGTGAAGACAATACAAGGGTTAAAGATCCGGTAATCAACAGCTGCTGCCAATCATGGGTCGGGCATGGCTGCTTCCACCAATCATCCCCAAGCAACGACGCAGCGCTATTTGCATGTGAAAAAACTAAAACTAAAACACAGGACACACACACTGCAAAACACAAAGAAGTACGACAACAGTCGTAACAGTGTTGTTTGAAATACAAATCAATCAATGGGCAGATAGAAGAGATATTTGGCAAGAGTTTTTGTACTTACAAGGCAGGAATATTAACATTACTTTGGTGCTTAACCCTTGTGTTGTCCTCGGGTGAAAATGTTGATATCAGATGGGTTTCTTCGAACCAAAATACCAAAAAATAATTAAATGCATGGATGTTTTACGGAACCCATGTTAGGATCTTTGCGCGCAAAACAAATGATGACTTTTGTTGAGTTTCGGGTGTTTTATTCAATTTTTATTGACAGTATTGTGACTAAACTTTGACACAAACCAGTCCGTGAGTCACTCAACATTCTTTGATCTTAACTATTTGTCAAAATAATTCACAATG
>NC_045736.1:30352898-30355117 GCF_008692095.1 Etheostoma spectabile
TTTTTAACCCAAAAATGAGGTACAATGTCATATGAATTAGGTGTATTGACCATGAATTTAAAAACCAAAATGTGGAAGCGTTTCAAGAAGTGTTGAAAAAGTTCAAAAAAAGAGCCAAGTAATCTAGAAAAAGCACAACGATTTAAAATCCCCTTTTGACCTGGATGGACAACGAGATCATGGTCGACGGGAAGACAACACAAGGGTTAATGAACAAATTAAAAATATGAATGTCAGTCAGTAGAATAAAGGAACCAGGGTACCGTCAAACGCCGTCTGTGCCGTCTGTGGAGACACATCAAGACAAAAAGATAAAGCAGTGGAACATGAGATTAGTCGTGTTGACTAATTAAAATAGAGGGATTTAATATTGAAAATTAGAATTTGTGTTCTTCAGTACTTAGCTCAGTTGAATGAGGAGACAAAGTCACCCTGGAAACAAGCATTAGGAGTAAATAATATGAGCCACTGTCTGCTTCCTCAATTAAACTCAAGCATGTCTTATTAAAAATGGAAAAATGGCCCATGCCACATTAAGGATTAGAAATTTGTATTTAGGCATGAAATGAGCCCTATGCTGTACAGACGGATAAATGTTTCGACCCACCCGAAGTCATATTCGGTGGATTTGCAAGCATGTACATTAATCCTCCATAACCTCTTTTACTGTATGAAGAAATGAGAACTAAATTTCCAAAATGCTTCGCCACTCAGAAAGCAGCGCTGACATGATTAAAAGTGTGGAATCCTGTGTTTTTTGTAGGTGAAATCCATCATTCACTTGGATCTTGCTTTAACCTTTTAAAGTTGTCCTGCAGTAATCCCTAGGTGAATTTCTGCTTTCGACCAATTCCTGTCGGACGACTGCTCCGGCTGATGAATTTTTCCCACCGTACGAAGAGAGAAAATGCTTTATCATAATAAACTCACTCAGAAAAACGTATGAAGAAAACAAAAACCTTTTGTCTATTCTAGCATTCTGCCAAATTCCGCATTCTGTTGTGTGCTCCCGACCTGCTTTATGATTTATGTGTTGAATAACACACCCTATATATCCATCAACTAGCAAATGCAGATGGTGGCTACAGTAATCTGGAGGATAAGAAAAAGAAAAAAAAAAAAAAAAAGGGGGGGGGTGTGGGAAGCTGTGAAGCTGCAAACGTATGCAGACTTGTTATGTCCACAGTGGCCCTGATGTCTTTTAAGACCATCTGTTTTCCAACTTGTGTGCCCTTGTGAGCTAAAACCCATCTGTGAAGTAAAGGGGGAAAAAAAAAAGGAAAAAGTATTGGTCATAGTTTATGTTGATTTCATTTATATGGCACTTTAAAATGCAAAAAAAAGGGTTAGGTTAGGGTAAAAACATAAGGGTTAGGGTTAGGCATAAACCATGTACGTGCACAGATGTCTAAAACAAGCGTTCAAACTGCATCATTAGTTCAATAAATAAACAATTATTTAGCTCAATCCCTTTACATTTTCCTTTTATCAAGCTGGTAACCAGTCACACAGTGCTGGCATATTTAATGTTTTGTGATTTTTTACATATCGCTCACATCATAAGTGGCACAGCAGCATTCTTGTAAACCAGCTTGTTGTGGGAAATTGCCTAGGGGGGGGGGATTTGTGACAAAGAAAGCAACACACACACACACAGACACGCGCACCATGGCCATGTTTTAGTAGCTGCTGGAGTTACTGATGACCACTGACAAGTTCCACTCAGCAATTATGTTTTGCACGGCTTCATTTCAAGTTGTTAAGACAGAGGACAGCGTTAGTCATTCCACTTGTCTAAACTTCAAACTACCATCATCCCCGCGTTCAACGTCCCGACTGACACACGCCGCCACTTAATTGCGGGCTGCCACACAGCCCGCGTTTCATTCCTAAGTTATATGGACTTTTGACGCGATGCATTGTCATTTTTGGTGCTGCGCAGTCATCCTCATTCGTTTACATTTTGTTATTTTCAGATATAAAGCAACACGTATGTACAGAATTGGGAACAAAGCGGCTCAGGGTGAATTAAGGTTGCGGTAGCCCGGGGGTCAGATGGGGAAAACAGTGATTCAGATTGTGAAAAACAGCAGCTCAGAGTGGGGTAAAATGATTGGAAATGTAATAAATAAAACAGAACATTTTTAGAAGCATACAACCAGAAGTACATGCATTGCATCAGATACCATAAACTCCGACTGAATAGTGACCTATATGTA
>NC_045736.1:30355127-30358428 GCF_008692095.1 Etheostoma spectabile
CACCTGTTGACAGTCACATCTGTGCAACTGTTGTGCCTTTATCTAAGGTGTATGAAGTCATTACATGGGTAATAAAGTGAAATCTTTCCTATACCAAAAGATCATTGTACAATACCGTGAAATGTTAGCCACACGATCTTTGTGGTCTGTATCAATGGGCGGCTGTGGCTCAGTGGTAGAGGGGTTGCCTGCCAATCGGAAGGTTGGTGCTTTCGATCCCCGCCCCTGCAGTCATTGTCGAAGTGTCCTTGGGCAAGACACTGAACCCCGAGTTGCCCCCGATGCTGTGCATTGGAGTGTGGATGTGTGTGAATGTTTATGTGATGAGCAGGTGGCACCTTGTACGGCAGCCCCGGCCACAGTGTATGAATGTGTGTGAATGGTGAATGTTTCCTGTAGATGTAAAAGCGCTTTGAGCAGTTGTTAAGACTGGAAAAGCGCTATATAAATACAGCACATTTACATTTACATCAATCAGATAATGAAGTGTAGCTTATGTGTTTCGCATAACGTAAAATCCACATTACATTGAAGAAATACAAAAAAATACATGTGAGGGTGAGGTAGAAACCTGTATCAACCCAATTAGAAGATTCTCTTCACTCTCCTTCGGTGTCCTACAGTCGTGTTCAGGCGGCCAGCTGTCTGATAACGACGTTGTCAAAGGAAGGTGTGAATGTGGAGTCACTTACTGCACAACGATCAAACAGATTAAGGACAGGAGTCCACAATGATATCCGCGCCTTGCTGCGTCATCTCATTACCCCCCCGTCCTTGATGGAACTCGGCCATATGTAGTTAAAGTCGCTGTACTACATAATATGCCCCTAGTTGTTGAAGTTATACAATCCTTGTAGCTTGTGCCTTTTTAAAGCTAACCATAATTGGATGCTTCATTCCGTTTCAATGCCTGCTATTGTGCTTTTTTGTTGTGTGTGTGTGTGTGTGTGTGCAGTTCTCTCTTGTTTGTGTTGCTTATGAGACAATACTGCAATATATAATAAAAAAATAAATAAAAGCCCTTCTTCTACACATGGTTGTTATCATAGTCGTGGCAAAAAAAGCGTCCTCTTTTTATCATCAGCAGGGGGCATTTTTCTGTGCATGAATAGTCTTTTTCAGCAATGCTTTTGTTAGGAAATGGTTAGCATTTACGGAGAAGTGCCTCCAGAACAGTTCTCCATTGTTAGCTAATCAGCTTCACTGAGCAATTTGGTTAGAAGGGCTTTGCTTAAGGGCATCTCAATGGTAATTGTTGAGGTAGATGAGTGATTCCTTGCTCTGATTTTCCAAACCACTCTATGAGCAGGAGCCACGCTAGTCATGTATGCTGTTTTTTTCCAAGCTCTAACAATTCAACTTCATTCCTGTAGACTGAGACTGTTCCATATTTTTCTTAACCCTCCTGTTGTCTCGGGATCAAATTCGACCCCTTTTCAAAAAGTTTCTTCATCAGAAATTTGGGTTTCTTTCAAACAAATTGTCCAAAAAAGTAACATGGATCCCAACAACGCTCCTCACAAGTGACAGAAATAATCAGTCCATTGAATTTGGGTGTTTTTTGTCAATTTTATAGCGTTTGGAGAAAAAAATAATTAAAAAAAGAACGGTCAAAAAAAGACAATTGTCAATAAAAAGTGACTACAATGTGAACAATTGTAACAAAAAATTGACAAAAATGTGAAAAAAGCCAAACAAAGGGACAAAAATGCCCAAAAAAATGCCAAATGTAAAAAAAAAAAAAAAAAGCTGTAAAAATCACAAAAATTCCAAAAGGCTCAGACAAAGTCCACAAATGTTGAAAAAGTGACAAAAACATCGGCGGAAAGACACAAAAACGGGAGACAAAGACAACCAAAACAAAAACTAAAAGATTTTTCATTTGAAATTTTGAGTCATAAAAACAAAAATCTGCGGCTCGGCGGAAAGACAACACAAGGGTCAAATGTGTGTGTGCTCACATCTGGCCCGGGCTGCAGTGTGTTGCATTGATGTATGTACCATCTATATAATAACCACTGTAGACCGGCAGTCTCCAACAGACCGACCTGTTTTCATCTCATCACCTCCTTACTGTCAGCCCACAGACGGCCTGTCTTCATCAGAATGACAGCAATAATAACCATCTCTGGATGGCCTTGTCTCAGAAGGCTTTAGATAACACGCTTGCATAACGCTTAACAGCCTGAATTTATACCCCGGCTGTGCCTGACCCTCACCCTGGGGTGGGCTGAATGCAGCTGGTCTGCTCCTGTTGGTGGCACAGTTTGAACGCAGCCTAGCTCTAATCCTTGTGCGTAATCTGGCAGTTCCAGCGGCGGCCAATCACAACCTGTTTGTACTCTGTGATATCGGGATGAAACTGCCTGACAGCCGCGCGGGAATATGTGACACCAATGACGAGCCGGACAACACGTCTGCTGGTGTGATGAGGTCCCTCTGTACCTGTGTGCGCATAGTGACGATGACACTGAAAACTTTAAAACTGCGTCACAGTGAAGACCACCAAATAGACACATCTAACCTAAAATTGTCATATTAACACATGTTTCTCTGACAAAGTAATATTTTGGGAAATAATGTTAGATCTTTTTCGGACCCAATTGCACTCACCCATTTCCATTATATCTTTCAATAAGTAACAAAAGAGATGATCATGGCATCGCCATGAATAATCTTGGCAAGTCTATCTCTCTACTACAGGACCATGTATTTGAGCCATTGTAGGAAAAACAAAATAACAATGTTACAGGGCAGGGGGATAGGGGTTATATTCTGAGAAAAGAAATGTCTGAGATTGAAGTCAAAAAACCTTGGGAAACCTATTCTCATAGATTGGAGCTCACGCATTTGCCAAATCATTTTCTCTGTAAATTTGTGATTTTCTTTTCATGAATTTGCAACTCAGAACATTACCCTCTTCCCCTGGCTCCGTAATTTTTTTTCATCATCCTACAATGGCCCTAATACGCTGTCATACGACTAAATGGCCCAGAATGGCACAGAATGGGCTAAAGAGCATGTTGACTTCCTTTCAAATTTGGAACCAATTTCCCTGTAAACTGACTTTTCCTGTTGAAATTAGCACGGCATTGTGGGATGAGTAAATCTGAGCATCAAAGCCACGGCACGTTTGCAACCAGCTTGAATTAGCCGTGGTCCCCCATCGAGTGTGGTGACAGACAGAGGGAGGAGAGGAGCCCGTGATTTGAAGCATGAAATCCCGTTAACAAAGTCCTCTGTCACTCAGCAGCCAGTGGGGGAGCGCACCATGCGGAGCTGTAAACACACAGGTTAAGAG
>NC_045736.1:30358439-30358952 GCF_008692095.1 Etheostoma spectabile
GGCCCCCCCCCCCCCCCCAATGCTGCTGGATCTGCTTACTGAATGAAGCTCGACATTACACCGCACGTCCACATCCGCAGACACTTATGGACCTCCTCAGTCGGCAGGCATGCCATACCAACACCTCAGCGTTCCCCCTTGTTACACTTGGCAGATCTAAGTGCTGCAGACTAATAAAGTTAATACACGATGCGCTTTTATCCTGCGCCATCGTATTTTGTCCGGTTTATTACACTTTTTTTTTAGACAGATCACTTTGCAACACTTTCGTCTATATTGTCCCTTGTACATAATGCTTTGTGATCCATAAAAGCAATGGCAGCGAGTTTGTTGTACCGTAGCACTCCCTTACCTCACATACTGTACATCTCCCAGTGTGCACTGCTGTTGTCTGCCTGTATGTTACTGTAGTTCATAGGTTCTTTGCCTATCTGTTTATTTAGGCTACCATCTATTGACATTTATCAAGCAACACATGTACATTCCCAGACATATACCTCCCTCCTCTGGTCT
>NC_045736.1:30358973-30361897 GCF_008692095.1 Etheostoma spectabile
TTTTTTTTTTTTTTTTTCTTTCTCGCCCCTGCAGTTACCACTTGACATACACATAGGCACACACTATCCACACTCATGCATGACATGTCTGCCAACTCCTTTCAACACCCTTACTGTGACCACCCAAGGTGAATTACGTACCATTCTACCCAATTACTGTCAATATGTTCTTGTGTTTGTCCCTCTGTCCCGTCCCGTCTTGTCAGTTCTGATATCATCATTCCTTTGTTGTCTGTCACCTTGTTGTGCTTTATGTGTTATGTGTTACACTTTGTGTGTGGTGCTTTAATCCCCACTGTCCCTTATATGGATCCAGGGTCTCACTAAGACAGGGTGAATGGTCACGGTAGGGCAACAGTAAATGTACTGAATGCTAAACTTGAATGGAACATGTTGTGTATATAAAGAATTTATTGCTTTATTAAAAATAAAGTGATCCCACAAAGTAGGGGGTGGTGGTGGGCCACAAAAAAAGGAATAAAAGCTACTCAACACATTTTATTTACAGGATACACACGAGATTTGGTTTTCAACCAGGTCCTGACAAGACCTTACAACTCAGAAACTAGTCCGTGCTGAAGAAGAAAAACATGTACATAATTATTGTTATGACACTTATCCAGTTAAAAGTGCAAACATAAACAGAGAGAGATGCGACTGTGACTTATTTTTCAAACGTGAACTAAAGGTCTTAGGTACGCTTTTGGCATTTACTCCGAAACGTGATGTCTGGATTTTGTATTCATTTTGTTCTTGCGTACAGCAATTATACCAATTTCCCAAAGTAAGACAATGTCTCCCAATGCCTCTGCACTCTTTCAAAAAGACACTTTGTGAGATAATAATATTAGGCAAATTACCACGGATATGAAGGGAAGTGCCAAGCCGGTTCATGCTCTGATCATCTCTTTTGTTGCTGCTTGTCTAAGTCCTTAAATGAGGGACTGAATGGGGATAAATCTCATTAGGATATTATTTGAGCGCCATGCTGCAGTTCATATTGTGGACGTGTAGATTCAGATCACAAAGAAATGCTCATAAAATATGAATGAATTTTCCTTTTAAAACCATTATCATCTACTTATGAGACACCATTTGAAGAACATACTGCTATTCCTCAACCCTATCTTAGCATAACGTTAACTCCATGAGGTACTCCGTATCCCATGGAGATTAGAATATCTTTAGAAATGCCACACATTTCATATTTCATCTCTCTCCCCAACCAGCTTGAATACATTCTATAAAAAGACCTGCTGTAGTGATTTTTTTTGAATGCTGCTAGAATTAGGAGGCAGGATCCAGGTTGAATCTCTCACAGTTGGCCTGCGGTGTGTTAGCTGAATTTCCTCCAGTGGCTGCTGATGCAGCTGCATCCTATAAATAGGCCTAGCCCAGACAGGCAGAGGGAGGAGGGCTGTGGTTAACCCCTGAGACCCGGTCCTAATCTGACCCCAATAATGGCCAGCATCATTAGAGAGTGAGCTAAAATGGCGGGTGACGAAGGATGCAAGGTGCCCTTCCGTGTGGAGAGCCCCATGGGACTCTGTTTTGAGCGCCTTCAAACTCACCACATTGTCACCTACCTCATGTGGACTCTTTTATTACCTGCTGTGTATACCTTCACCCAATATCTACTATCTGCCACAATACAGACATGGGAGGGGTAGCTTAGTCTCTAGCACCCATGCCTGTCATTTCATATCTCCAGATTGCTGAGGGTTTGGAAAGCTTTGGTGTCTATGTGCCTCGTGTGCATTACATGGCCTGGATTTTAACAAAGCAGTTGTAGCAAAGCGTTGCTTCCCCAACGGTGCTTTTCTGCAATCAAAGAGTATTCATCTCCCTCTTGCCCTCCCTCTTGTACTGCCGTTTTGGCACAGTTTGGCTCTCTTTTCTCCCCTCCCGCTCTCTCCTGTTTTCTATTCCTTCCATAGGCAGCCATTTATACCCCAAAACAGGTCCCCTTGTGGACATAGGGAGACATCCACTGATGCACAGATTCTTTTGGATTTATTACACATGGGTTTACGGGTCAGTCTTAATTAAGAGGTGAAATCCTTAAGGAGGGATAGATAAAGAGAGGGTGCCACAGAGATGACCTGTCTGAGGCAGAAATCTCCTCTCTGGTCTTTATGGCTTCCAGAAAACCAGAAATTTGACACCTGCGTAATGCACCAGGTTTTAGATGGAGAGGACGGAAGCAATTGTAATGCGTGTTGGATTAGATGGACTGTTAAAGAGGAGATGGCTAGAAAATGTCTCTGACTCACCTCTGTATGTCTACAGTAGAGGATTTTTTATTATCTGTTTATGAAGCTTGGTAATGGGATTTGTAAACCATTGCCTAAAGTAGATTGCTAATCTGTGCAAATAAGCACAGTCACATGTTTCTTCTTTCACTGTTAATTGGTTGGATGGGAAATACTGATTTTGTGATTGCCACATGTAGGCCCAGGGCCCTATCATGCACCCAGCACAGCACGGCGCAATGCCCTACGCAAGTGTCTTTGCTATTTTAAGACCAACGCCGTTGTTAATGTCCCATCCTGCACCCACGTCGATTAAATAGCAAATGCACCGGCGCCCATCATTGCGCCCATGGGCGTGCTGGTCTTACAGTGAGGTGTGTTCAGGTGCATTCTTGGCATATTGCTATCTTGCGGCTTCACAGGACTTCATTGTTATTTCAACATTGGTAAAATACACCTAGGCTTATGCACAGCGCACTATGCTTGTTACACACACACACACACACACAGGGAAGCGCAGAAGCACACACACATGCAAAAGATTAGAAAGGAAAATATGAATGTGCAAATCCGGCATTGTAATAGCAATGCGCCAAGGTACAAACGCGCCTAGCTTTTAACCCTCATGTTGTCCTCGGGTCAAATTGACCCGTTTTCCTATATCAGTGTTCT
>NC_045736.1:30361917-30362128 GCF_008692095.1 Etheostoma spectabile
ATGATTGATTCCACACAACGCTCTTTGGCAAGTACACATCTCTACTTTCATTCATTTTCAATGGTCTTATTCTATTTTATAGCATTTGTAGAAAAAAAATGAAGTGGTTTTGAAATATTATTGAGGAAAAGTTGACATGTTCCAGTCTGTGATTATCCATCAACATCCATTCCTTTCATTTTACTCTAAATAATTCCTAATTTCTGCTTTT
>NC_045736.1:30362138-30363924 GCF_008692095.1 Etheostoma spectabile
AACATTAGGTATTATTTCCTATAAATGAGGTTTATTGACCCTAAATTCCAAAACTAACTGTAAGACTAAAGTAAGTGTTACGTATTGTTAAGCGTCAAAAGTGTTAAAAACATTGATAAAAAGCGTCAACAAAAGTGTTGATTTTCAATGTTTAAGGGAAGAATACACAAGGGTTAAAGGGAATGGGAGATGACACTCTTATTGGTTTATTGCATGTTACGCTCCAAAAACACGTATGACTTAATAAAGACACTAAGTACAACCCTTTAGAACCATGCACCTGGCGCACGACCCTTTTTTCTACCGCCAAACTAGCAAAAGTGGATTTGAACTAAACGCACCTGTGCCATGCGCTTCACGCCTTAGATCGTTAAAATAGAGCCCGTAGTCTTTGTTTGTTCTGAGCTAATGATTAAACTAATGGGAAAAATACCCAATCCCTTTTGAAGTGATAATCCAAGAAATGTTATATCTTTTTTAATTTATATTCTGTGCTGTGTGACTGATTATGCGGCTGCAACACTGCAATTTCCCATTTTATTGGGATCAATATCTATCTAACTATCTATCTAACTATCTATCTATCTATCTATCTATCTATCTGTTTTTAGGACAGTTTAGGTCTTTAATTGACAGGACAGCTGAAGACAGGAAAGGGGGGAGAGAAGGGGGGGGGGGTGACATGCAGCAAAGGGCCACAGGTTGGAATCAAATCCCATTGCCACTGCGGTAAGGACTGAGCCTGTGTACTGTACCGTACTGTACATGGGGTCCACGCTCAACCAGGTGAGCTACCAGGGCGCTCCCATATTTTTGTATCAATAATTGTTTTAGCGAGCATGCTGACACATGTTAACATGGTGTTGAAATATTGCTCTTACCTGCAAACAAGCTGGAATACAATGTGTAAGAGCCACGTGTGAAGTAACACACTCACAGCCACTGTTTCCTGAAGGCTGAACACTTCAATGGCTGCTATAGATCAGCTGAAAGGCTACCGTTGATATGCAAAATGTCAACACACGTGCATGCAGTTCCTGTAAAGTACACGTGTGACATACAATGTTGGCTGTCCAGTTGCAAAAATGAAGCTTTTGCAAAGCGTTTCCAGTGATTTTTGTCCATGGTTTCTTGGGTATCCTAGTTTGATGTGGTTCTGTGATTTATTTTCAATGATTAATACAGTTCCCCAAAACCCTGGTATGCAAATGAAAAATGTGGAAGTTAAAATTTCAACAGCTGCTTACATCTTCATAATGCATAACCCCGAAAACTAAATTTGACTTGTTTGTTTTCGGGACTCCAGATTGCTCAAAAGAAACAAGCAAGGAAGTAAATCCCATTAATTTAAATGATTTAGTCTTCGTGGTAGCAAATTACTAAAAAGGACATAAGTAGATCATTTCTTTCAAAGATTGCAAGGAAAATTCTTTTGTAAAATGGAAAGAGATTTGGTTTGGTTTCACAAATGCTTTACCTATTTTTTACTATTCTTGTGTAAGGATACATGGTCACACTGGGCCAACTGTCTATCTCTAAGAGGCTGCGACAGCTTCAATGTTACAAGAAATCCTTCCTATAACAGGCAATACAACTTTTTAACACTTCTGATAAGACTCTGAGACATGACAATACTGCACTAAATGCAACCTGCACAATAGATGTATCTACATATTTATCATACTGTTTAACCCTGATGTTGTCCTTGGGTCAAATTGACCCGTTTTCCTATATCAGTGTCCTTTTTAAATACCCGAAATAACATGATTGATTCCACACAACGCTC
>NC_045736.1:30363934-30375760 GCF_008692095.1 Etheostoma spectabile
ACAAATCTCTACTTTCATTCATTTTGGAGCGTCTTGTTCAATTTTATAGCATTTGGAAAACAAATTGAAGTGGATTTGAAATAGTATT
Organism: Etheostoma spectabile; assembly: GCF_008692095.1. Classification (NCBI taxonomy): domain Eukaryota; kingdom Metazoa; phylum Chordata; class Actinopteri; order Perciformes; family Percidae; genus Etheostoma; species Etheostoma spectabile. The sequence continues at coordinate 30,364,023 of NC_045736.1, forward strand.
GAGTAACAGTTGACATATTCCAGTCTGAGATTATCCATCAACATCCATTCCTTTAATTTTAGTCAAAATAATTCCTAATTGCTGCTTTTCTAACTCAAACATTAGGTATAATTTCCTATAAATGAGGTTTGTTGACCACAAATTCCAAAAACAACTGTAAAACTAAAGTTAATAAGTTAGTGTTACGTAGTGTTAAACGTCAAAAAAAGTAACAAACATTGAAAAAATGTCAAAAGTGTTGAAAAAAGGAACAAAAACTTAAGAAAAAAGTTAAAAACATTGATAAAAAAGCGTCAACAAAAGTGTGGATTTTCAATTTGGATGAGAAGACAACACAAGGGTTAAGCAGTTACACATTTTTGTGTTCCCAACATGTATATATTCAAATATTCAAATATTTGATCCTGTTATAATGTATGTATGTATGTTGTATCCTAGCATTTATATTTATATTCTGTGCTGTGTGACTGATTTTGCTGCTGTAACGACTGTAATTTCCCATTTTGGGATCAATAATATCTATCTATCTATCTATCTATCTATCTATCTATCTATCTATCTATCTTCTATCTATCTATCTATCTTTCTTTCTTTCTTTCTTTCTTTCTTTCTTTCTTTCTTTCTTTCTTTCTTTCTTTCTTTCTTTTCTCTTTCTTTCTTTCTGGAAATGAACCATTCCAATTGCATTCACATTCATTTGTCTTTATAAATGGTTCCACCTTACCACACTAATCTGTAATGTGTATCACTTTATGTCTCTGTGACATGTCATTATTAATCCAGTAAAAATGGGCTGCCTCTCAGCCTTCCAAACAGGTGTCGTACATCAAAAAAAAGTTGAGGGTGGTATTCATATTAAGCTCTGTTGAACCGTTGTGACATAAGGTGTACAGGCATGTCAGACAGAAATGCCTCTTGACTCCCTGTGGTGATGTTTCTAAAAAGCCCATCACTGTAACAGTGGTGGCACAAGGCTGGGTGTTGGGAGAGCACAATTTCCAAACACGGCTTTGCTTTTAGATGCGCCGACCATTGCCTTTTGCCTCTCTGTGTTTTGTAGCTCAAAACGAAGTCCCCATCACTGCTGGTTGTCTACACCGAGCAATGATGTGAACTCTGTGTGTGAATTGCTATTAAAAAATGAACAGATGGCCTCAATACTCTCAGCTCCTTCGTACAGGTACCAGAACCTTTCTTGACCAAATGGTGTCACTGAAGTCTAACATCATAGCCTCATGTGGAGAAATGCTTGAGAAGCGAGCAAGCATCTTGACCTTTTGGTATTCTAAATCTGTAGAAGAATATATTCAAAAAAAAGCCTTCCAATTATTGGTTACGGGTCATTTATTTCCATGCTCATGCTTTTGGTTTGTTACAGCATTGTGGACTCCCTGTGCAGTACCACTTAGCAAACTAAGCCTGAGGCAGTGTGCTTTCTCCAGAGGCGAGAGGTTATATTAGTTACATCGCATTCACGGGGAACCATTGTTTGCTTATGTAAATACAATTTGGCTTTGTCTCTCCATGAGGCGATGTGTACATTATACATTATACGGACCAATCTCCAAATGCTTTGACGTTGTTTATTTCGCTGATGGGATTGGATTGAATCAGAATGATAGCGTCTCCCCTGGCAAACGGAAGAAGGATGCCTAGCCCACCAACAATTTCCTACTTCAAAGCAGCATTAGTGGCTCCATTAAAATCCTGTCACCCTTTTTTCCTTTATGGCTGTCTGTGGCTTCTAAGGAGAGGAGAAATCACAGTCATTCAAATGCTAAGTGACTTTAACACTCCTGCGAATATTAGAAAGGAAATAACTACTCCATCATCTGCCATGCACACAAAAAGATGAGACCAATGTTTTGAATATCCCATACCCCGTACCTCTGCAGTATCTAGTCACATGCCATTACCTCTGCAGAAAGCAGAATGCTTGACACATGCATAACACTGTACTCTGTCATTCTTCATTAAGACTTAACCATGTGCACGAACACACACCGACAGCTGCCTAACAGACTTTCTTGATGATGTTATCGTGTCAGCAAGTTTTCAATCCCTCGCTTTTAGACGTTACAAGGGGTGATTCTTATCGCGGCTGCAAATGAATCAATGAGGTAATTGCAGGCAGCCGCGCTATCTACACTCCAGGCCATGTGACAACAGTGGATGCGTGGGAGGAGCTCCAGGGGCCAAAAGGGTAAACCCTGTCCCATCCATCATTAGAGGAATCATCTTATTAATTACTCTCTCTTCTTTGCTCCTCAGGTCACAGATGGAGGGACCATCAAGCAGAAAATCTTCACCTACGACGCTATGTTTAATACAAATTACTCTCACATGGAGGACTACCGCAGGCGTGAAGACCTCGTGTACCAATCAACCGTCCGGTGAGCCTCAAAATCAATTGGTTTTAATTCAATAGAAGATTACCGTGTTACCTGCTCATTCTGTGCTAAACTTACTTACTTACTTACTGTATGATAAAACAGCCTCTCGAAACTGTGATAGTAAATGACTCTGTGCTACTCAACCTTTACTCCCATAGCCATCTGCTGCTGGTCAGACCAAGCCAGCATGGAGTGTCCTAGCAAAGGGGTCAGGGCTTTATTACATGAGGACAGGAGGCATCAGCGGATTCTAATCAGCAACTCTGCTCAGGATAAAGAGTCTTGCGTTAAAGATGTAGCTAACATCTGGCCACGCCGGTCCTTGTTCCAGCCTCAGGGGTGCATGTGTCCCAGGTAGCGCAGCCCTGCTCAGGCATGTCTTCATGGAAGTGAACATTCAGAGGCTTCCATTACCCATCATCAAAAATGCCCCCGTATATCCCTCACTTTGGCCGCATGCCCTTCACCATCCTCTTTCTTTGTGTTGGCTTTCTAACCTCTGGATTTCTGAAGACTATGGTTACCTGGTCCTCAGATCTCTGCAGGGTAAATCCAGACAGCTAGCTAGACTATTTGTCCAGTCTGAGTCTTCTGTTGCCCGATTAATACAACCTTTAAAAGCACACGTTCCAAAAAAACAAGTTCCTTCCCAAGGTTATTTTGCAGAGGCACCACACTTAGCACCACCCGTGACGATTGTGATTGGTTTAAAGCAATGCCAATGAACAAGAGCACATTTTTTCTCTCATCCTGCTGTGTGGACTAGCCAGACCCTCCTTTGCAGCTCTGTAGAGTAAGGTCTGGCAGTGCAAGACTACTTTGATCCACACTGCGTATGCATTAACAGGTTTTTACAGAGTGAGAGCAAGAGATGGAGAACGAGAGAGAGAGTAGTAGGATGGGGAATCATCTGGCTCTGGTTGGCTTGATTACACGTATAAGGCGTCCTGGGGACTGTCTTCTTTTACCCCAGGCCTCAACAATACGGCTGGCAGCTGTCTGCCTGTCTCGTCAATTTTTGTTCCCTCTGCTCTGGCTCTCCTTCCACTGCAGAACTCCCTGTCTGCATGTTCGACAACACACAGGAAGTGCTGGCTATACATCGCACATACCGCTTACTTTAAAACTGGGATGCCTCACTCTTTGCATCCTTTTGTAACAATCCTACTCTCATTGTTTTCTTTCATTTATCTTGCTTTTCTTTGATTCTGCGCCTACGTCTTTTTCCCCTCGTTCCCCATTTCTTTCCTTATGTGTGGTGTTGCTGCCCAGCTGAGGATGATTTATGTGGACAACCCTACTACCCCTTTGGGAAAGTAGGCATCATCAAAATGGAATGACGCACACACTTACATGCACACATACCATGATGACAACATGAACGCACACACAAACTGAAAACATAACACCCCCCTCCCCCTCCCCCATTTTTATTACTCAGGTAATATCACAACATTTGGATGTAGGATTTTAAAATTGAAGGCTTTAAAAATGTCCAATAAAAACTATATTTTAACCATTTTTTCAGACGGCTAATCAAAGCTATATTTTAACCCTTTTTTCAGACGGCTAATCAAAGCTATATTTTAACCATTTTTTCAGACGGCTAATCAAAGCTATATTTGTTGAGACATACAGTATAGACGGAGAGAGGAAGTGAGAGAAAGTCTAATACAACACACCGGAGAAGGAAAGGGAGATTTCAAATGAATCGGCATCAGCAGTCGGATGCTACCTTCACTGACCTGTATCCGGATCTGTAACAGAATGCTTAGCCTGTGATAGTCAACCACAGCGGAATGTGGACTCCTGCCATGGTCACACCATTCATCCAGTGAGGAAGAAATTCCCTTTGACTGGTCACGGTCCCACTGTCATGGTGTAACACAGGAGCTCAACACTACTAAGAAATGCAAAAGCTGAATTTTTACTCGCTACAATCTCCCATTTCCACCTGAGAATGGTCGATGTGCTTTACAAAGCCTTAGCAGTCTGACAAATCCGCTTGTACGACCCAAAAAATGAATGCCTCAATATTCTGTTCTATCGTTTTTAAACTCTTGTTGAGAACTATATTTTTAGCTTTCACCATTTTTTTTTCCTTTTTGTAGACTACTTTTTCCTACCAGCAATAGGTGATTATTGTGCTATTATAGAGTAACCGCAAAAGAGACGGTTTGTCTCCTCACGTGTAATGTTGGCTTTTCATTTTTCGAAGGTTGATAATGACTTCATCTCAATCTTTGACAGCTATTAGTCACAATCTTTCAAAGACTGGAAGCAGCTGTAACTTTCTCTTTATTAAAGTGCCAATCCACAGATTAGTCCTTGTACCCTTTGTGTATGTAGCTGATGACACTTTACTTTGAGGACCCGCAGAGCAAGTGCATGCTGCTTTGAGATTGCTATAAAAGATGAATGTAGCACATCAAGGACATTCATAGGTCGGTATGGTGGAGACATTTCTGTTTAACGTATGCATGTGGGTTTATGTGTGATTTCTTTCCCTTGCTCTCTCACATGCACAGACACAAAATATGCTGTTAGTTCAAATTGAAAATGACCTGCGGTTCTGTATTCCTTACAAGCAATCTGTTGAGGTCGTGCATAAAATGACTATTCTCTTTTAGAAGCAAAAAGGGATGGGGCGTGATGTGGAAGAAGGTCGGGGTGGGTGGTTGGGTATAAAATAAAGTGTCTGATGTTACAAGTGGAAACTGCGGTTCGCATCGTGTCTCCTGCCAACAGTCATTGTTGGTTTCTTTTAACCATGTTCACATCTTTTTCCCATTGTAAAACAAGATGTGGAAACTCATAAATCCCATCTTTGTTTTTCAGCCATGACAAAAAAGGAAGATATGCAGTTTTTAAACTGGAAAGTGGGTAGCCTACATCCCATGTTCTGAAACTGCATCCTTGTTTCCTTCACTTGCTTTCCTTCCTTGCGTCTTAGTCCGATCCACTAAGGAAGTGAGGAAATCATGTGAGGGGAGAGGAAACAAGGAAATGTGTTTTCAGAGGGATGAGACATCCTTTCCTCTGAAACGTCACATGAATTTGTCAGCTGTATGGGCGGAGTTAGCATTGGCTTTTAGCTGCACAGCTTCCCTGATGGCGGCTCTTGTGTATTTTCACTCATAGCTCCTCAGAGATCCCTCCTCGAGGCAGAAATAAGAGCTTTGAGACGGCCTTCACGATGGAGGGACAGAACAACTTCAGGGTCAAGCGAGGAGATAGCAAATAAGAGACTTAAGAAGCAGCACCATACTATTATTGAACATGGAAAGGAACAGGACAGGAAAAGCATGCTAGAACCAAAGTGTTCAGTGGAATCAGTGGTACGAGTGTGTCTGCAGATGGATGATAGATAGATAGATAGATAGATAGATAGATAGATAGATAGATAGATGGATAGATAGATAGATAGATAGATAGATAGATAGATAGATAGATAGATAGATAGATAATAGATATTTATTGATCCCAATAAAATGGGAAATTATGGTGTTACAGCAGTAAAATCAGTCACACAGCACAGAATATAAATATAATGGAATACTGGGATAGAATATACATCCATACAATATACATGAAATATTAATAGGATAAAATACAAGAACAAATATTTGAATACAAAAATGTGCAACTGCTTAAATAGTATTCAATTTCCATTCAATTTTATTTATAGTATCAATTCATAACAAGAGTTATCTCAAGACACTTTACATAGAGTAGGTCTAAACCACACTCCAGAATTTACAAGGACCCAACAGTTCTAGTAGTTTCCTCCAGAGCAAGCAACAGTGCGACAGTGGCGAGGAAAAACTTCCTTTTAGGAAGAAACCTCGGACAGACCCAGGCTCTTGGTAGGCGGCGTCTGGCGGTTGGGGTTAGTGGAAATAACAAAAATAGAAAAAAGTATGATACATATGTAAATCAACCAATTGTTCAGGTTGCACTCAGTGCAATATTTTGGTGCAGTCACAAGGCCAAAGCCAACCAAAAAGACCAAAACAAATTTCAAAATAAAACACACAGCTGAGAAGTCAAGACTGCCAAAATCATCCCAAACCTGTGTCTAGAGTACACTCGATCAGGCACACAGAGACAAAAAGGTACACACACATTCACACATGGGGAGAGAGAGAGAGAGAGAGAGAGGTTCTCTAGAGTGGAGAGGAGAAGTGGCGATTTGGAGACATGCTCGTTAGGTATGAGGACGAAGCTATGCTTCACGGCTATTTGTGGCACTTCAGCCTGGGCTGTGTTGCTGCTGTGAGGCTCCTGGGAGACTGGTCAGATGCTCCCAGGTGCAGTGATGGACTCTATCCAGGGACCTGCTAGGCAGCACGGTGGCTCTGGTTTCTTCCCACCACAAAGACATGCACGCTAGAGCCCAGGGACCTGTTCTGAGAAGTCAAGATCGATGACCGCCCACCCTGAGCCATGATTCTGCTCGAGGTTTCTGCCTCTTAAAAGGAGGTTTTTCCTTGTCCTCTGTCGCCTAGTGCTTGCTCTTGGTGAGAATTGTTTGGTTTCTGTAAATAACACCACAGAGTACGGTCTAGACCTGCTCTTTTATGAAAAGTGCTGTTGCAGCGATTTGGTGCTATATAAATAAAATTGTATTGAGTTGAATTGAGCTACGTTTGAAAATTAGCCGACTGGCCAAAACAGGCACATTTACAGAAATATTGATTAATGTGCATTGCCCTAATCAAATAAATAATTCTGCATCTACAACACAGACAACAGAGAAACACACACTGCAGACTAACTCAATCAGATGGGTCTTTTTGGAAGGCAACGCCAGGTAACCTATCATGTTGTAGGTACGAGGAAGGGTTAATAATACCATTGGAGCTAATCTCTATGCTGCTCCACCTGCTTGCTTGTGGCCTGCTGTCACTGCAGTAGCTGCTGGTAGCATGATATTTCCTGATGATGTAATACCATTTAACAAATAAATCAGTTGTTGTGTGCTGGCTAATGTTCATAATCCCCTAAATAAGGCAGATTGATTACATAATGAACTGTTGATCCACTTTAAGGAACAATAGTTATACATTAACATAAGCACATTTGTATGTAAATGTATATATTTTAGAAAAGCTTAATATATATTTGTTAGCTAACGTTCCAATTTCACAGTTTGTATTATGTTAGACCTGAAATAAATACATGTTAGAGACAGCAGATATAAAATAGCTTCCAGGCTAATTCTGGCACATGTATTATTAGCATTGGCCCTGATACATAAAAAGCCAAGTCCCCACTTACATTAGGATTTTTTTTTTGAAATGGGACACTTTGTGTAGTGTTTTCTCCGAATATGTCTTATAGTGGCAATCTGACCACAAAAAATGCCACTGGAGGGAATTTAAAACCATTTCAAACGCTTGGTGGCGCAATGAGGTCCGCCATTGTCTTAAGGTTAACCCTGTATTTGATAAATGCATTTAGTAACCCCTACGAACAGATTGACTGTGAGTGTGACGGCCATGCTAGCTAGCCATGTACTGGTATGTACTGTAAGATAAATAGATTTTAGCTATTGATAAGTAAAGTGGTCGCTTCTTAAAGTGGTAATGAATATTAATGCACATTGAATGGGGCTTTAGAGCTTCAGTAATCAGCGAAACGTCTTTCTTTTGCGAGGTTTCTTTGATGACTCTCGTTCCAGTAATGTCTCCATGCTTTCCACCCATTTATCACTGAGCTCCCCTCTTTGCATGCGTGTGGATTTGAATCCAATGAATGCAGTATGGATTGCAAACAACAGAACAAGAGCGTGGTGGCTAAGAACAGCGAGATGGGCTACATCAGCACTTAATATAATGTAAACAGCCAGCACAAAGCCAATCCCACCTCCCCTTGGCACTCAGCGAATCGCAGCATTATCCTCGTCATTTTGTTCCATGCTCATTTTTCAAAGAAACATGAGTGATTACCAAGTTCTCTTTACATCCCGTCCTCGAGGCGGTGTGTGTACTGACTTACAGTCGACAGTCTTGACCCATTCAACCGTAATACTTCAGGCCACTAAGGGTATCTGACAATGTTCGAGTTAATTTGATGCACAGATTGACTGGATGAGCCATCAGACGCCGCTCTGTCAAGACTGCTCTTTTTCACTCTCCATCCAGGCAGTATCATTTGCTTGCATTTGTAGGCAGGAGGAGTTCTGCAGGGAGGCCTACATAACAGGAAAGAGCTTTCAGATGCGAGTCCTGGGGGACAATCAATGTCTTTTTGCGGTGTGCTGTTTTTGCTCCTCCTCCACGGGGGCCCGTTGCTATCGATCTCCACCATGTGTGTGCTGTTTTCTGGTTTACAGGGGAGAGTTTGCACTGCGTTTCATGTGGTTTGCTTGAAATTGTTTGTTTATTGAATTACCTAATCAACTAGATTGCATACTAACCACAAGCAAGTGGATATTTGGTTTTTAGTTTTCACAATCTACCTTGGTTTGTGGCATTGCTAATCAGCTATTTACACCGCACTGATTGAGTCCTAAAAAATTTAACAGAAGTGGAGCGGGGGCCAAGAATTAGGGTGGAAGATACAGAGGGAATTGTATGGTAAAATGTGAACTATCACTAAACATGTTCTGTGGTTGTGTCTAGATTGATTGTTGGTGTCCAGGTTGTGTCTAGGTAACCCTAGATTTGTGAAAACTCTCAAGAAATTGCTTCCTGATGACCTACCCTAACCTTAACCAATTTGGTGGTTAATGCCTGACCTCAACCACCTTGTGAGACTTTCGCAAACTCGACTGGAATCATGTATCGTGCATTTCCAACTTCCAAACTCATGCTATGTGCGGTGAGACAGGGGTACATCAGGTCTCAATTAGGTCAGTATCCAACATAACCTCATAACCTGTCTCAGGAACAGTAGTAGTTAAACTCTGTAGATAGATGGATAGATAGATGGAAGATGGGAGACATAACCGTTATATGATAGCACAGAGCTGCCTTAAGCGCTCCCATCCTTCCCCTGGTAGGGGAGGAAGTAAACACACACATTCACACCACAGGATAGATAGGCTCTACTGCAGTATTCTACTTTTTTTGGTCTGTGCCAGGGTGTTTGGGTTCATGATTAATGTTGGCGACACCTGCAATAGCTTTGTGTACATTGAAGGTTCAGCCAAATGTAACGCCTCCAGCATGGGTTTAAATACAGCAACAGGAAGAGAAGTAGTTGTTGTAAAGATGGGATGGCACTACACTGTACTGTTTAATCCTAAATTCTCGTCAATTAACTTCTCTGTAAACCTGAAAATGGGTTCTGTGTTGTTCCTTAACATGGATACATCCAGTGTTGGTGTACTGATGTTACTGCATGACTCAAAACACGCACAAGTGCTCTCAAAACTAAGTAAAATCGCATGCTCATAACTGCGTGGCACAGTCAATGCTAGTCCTGAGTAATAGGAATAATCAGGACAATAATCATGATGAGACATACTAATCAAGACATTCTTTTTTTATTCCGTGTAAATGGTGATTTTATTCAAATTAAGATTTGAAAGATTAGCTGACCCATTAATAATGAATGGCACATAGCTGTAAAAAAAAAAAAAAGAGAAGAGAAAAGAGCTTGAGTACTCTCGGAGTCACACGTTCCAATTTTGTGAACAGATTCTCAATGGACTAGCCCCTCTGAAAAAACATGACATCAAAGATTAGAGAGGGTGTTGAAAAATTAATTCCAGCCGTCTTAATATTTAACAGAAATCTCAATGTTACGAGTACAACCTTTCCTCTTTTTCTGCCCCGAATTCTGATGGATATGTCTTCCTGTCAAACTTGGGCAGAATTCCGAAGCAGGCAGCCTCTCAGAAATGCTTCGGTTTGGGGGTTTCTTTGTGGCCTCCTCGCCCTTTTTCCAGCAGTACTTCCATGCCTTGAATGATGCTATCTCTGGGTTTCAGTCTCTGCTCTTCAAACCATGCATGCAGCAGTCAGGATTGAGGAGAACAGAACCACGGCTTTGTTTGTTAAAACAAAGCAATGGGCTACATCAGTGTTTACTATAATGTAGCCAGCCAAGACAAAGCCAATTACCTCCCCCACCCGCCACCACAGCGAGATTCACTGTGCTGGTCTCATCATTTTTGCACTGTGGTAAAAAAAAAGACTTTTTATGCTTATCCCTCGAGGAAGCGCTGTTGGAGAAATCCTCACTTTATATCCCATGGGACTCACTCTTTTTTCATGTATACTTACGTGCTTTTCAAACGTTTGTTTATGATTGGTTCATTCGGGCAAAACTTTACCTTTTTATTTCAAGTTCATGCACTAAAGGCGAGGTCAAACATGATCGGTTTTTATTGATGAAGCCCAACTTCCCTGGTGAGGCAGGGCTGCAAAAAGTGTTAGACGGGTTTGATTTTTAGGATTTCAAAAGATTGCAGGGAACCAAGAAAACACACATAGTAGAGAATCTTTGTCTCATTAGTAGGGCTAAGTTCAAGTCCAGTTTACACACACATGGTTTCATTTCCCAGCACAAACACCCATTAACTATTCAAATAGTAATGTTAAAAGATACAACAAACCAAACAAAAGTGCATTAGAAGTAAATGTATGGCTTTAACATTAACAACAGGAATAAGCAAAATGTACCCCAGGAAGCTCAGTTGAAACTAAGTGCCTTGCTCAAGGGTAGTTCAAAGACAGATGTAGAGCGAGGATATTTGTTGGCACACAGATTTGACCGCTCTCCAAAATAGCTAGCTCCTATTCCACACACACACACACACACACACACAGCTAAACTCATTAAGCCGGGCTGCTGTGAGCACCCGCTGTTCCAACAGAGGTCCCCATCTGAAACACCCGGGCGGCAAGGACAATTGTTCCTGTTTTGTGCGAATAAATCACAGGGGCTAAATGTGACTAGTAGTGTCTCACTTTGGATATCACTGTTGACACATTAGCCAAGTGCAGAATACAGATTGCATTCCCTATCTGTTTCTAAAATAGTCAGATAACTGATGGCTTTGTGCTGTGGTAAAGCATTATCTTTAAACTTAAAGCACCCATATTCTGCTCAATTTCAGGTTCATGATTGTATTTTGAGGTTGTACCAGAATAGCTTTGCTTGGTTTCATTTAAAAAAACTTAACGTATTTTTTGTTGTACTGTACATTGCTGCAGATCCTGTTTTCACCCTGTGTGTTTGGGTCTCTGTTTTAGCTACAGAGTGAGACATCTCACTTCTATACTATCTTTGTTTGGGAGTCACACATGCTCAGTAGCTAGATAAGATCCCATCAGCTAGATAACTCTTTCTCCACCTTTGGTCAGTACAAGGCAGGATTAGCTGGGAGACTTC
>NC_045736.1:30375770-30376028 GCF_008692095.1 Etheostoma spectabile
TAGACCAGGGCCACTTGTGGAATACCTGCAGAATAGGGATAGGAAGCACTGTAGTTCTTTTGGAGATTACAGTCAACTAGTGGGTGTTGTAGCAGTGTTTTGCCATTGAGAACAAGCTAGCATGGTAACCTTAGCATGTGCTACGATTAGCCACCACGTCTCGGCTAGTGACGTAGAAAGCTGTGTAGATGTTGACCAGCTCCCCTGGAGACTGAAGGCAGAGGACATTCAGAAACCGGATCTCACTCAAAACACCAT
>NC_045736.1:30376038-30385097 GCF_008692095.1 Etheostoma spectabile
TTTTTCCAAGTTTCTATGCGTGTGGAAGCACCAGAAACACAAAACACCCCAAATCCCAGATAAAGTGTGTTTTTCACAAAATGGACACTTATATGTCACTTAATATGAATACTCATTTGTTCACCAATGCACTTCGTAATCAAATGTTTTCTGTGTGTCTCACTGTGTCAATATTGATGAAATTCAAAGATTCGTATCACATTATAAACTCATAACTCTTGTATTTTACAGGCTGCCGGAGGTACGGATCTCAGACAACGGGCCTTACGAATGCCATGTGGGCATCTACGACCGGGCAACAAGGGAGAAGGTTGTCCTGGCTTCAGGGAACGTTTTTCTCACTGTTATGTGTGAGTACCACCATTTCACTATATTTTAAAGCAACGTTTGTGTACAGTTGTGTAAAATATTAAATGTATTTCCGGTTAAAAGAGTATGCTGGTTGGGACGTGGGGTGCATGGAGAGGGTCAAAGTCAGCGGCTTGGATAATATGGCAAAGATTGAAAAAGCTACATGCTGTGCAGGCTAGCCAAAATGAAAAAAAGTGTGAGTTTCTAGTTTTGATTATTGGTCTCCCCTGTGCAACCCTACTTAAAAAATCTTGGAATCGCCCCTGCTCACCACTCCTGCATTGAGTGTTTTTGGCCACAGCAGTTAGCAATCTCCAGGGATAAAGAACTCTAAAAACTCACTTTACACTAACTGCTTAGCACCAAGCAGAAGACCGACAAAGACAGCGTCTAGCTTTTTTACATTGTGGAACATATAGCAGCTAAAAAGCCAGATAATGTCCCCAGGAGACCAACATCAGATCTAAAAACGAGCAAATACTAGACATGTTTCTTATTTCAACATTTCTTATTCATCAATGTGAAAGATGGACCAGGTCAGCACTTTATTTGAAGGCATGGCCATCATGAATACATCAGAAATCATGATGATTGAAATGAATATGTTGTTCCTGCATTAGGTCATGCCCAAGAAGCTTTTACTCCTTGTATATTACTGATAGTTCATGGAGTACTAAATTAATCAATACCTGCTTTTACTTTGAATTGATAAGGGGTGTACCATCATTATAAATGTTACCCTAAAATCAGTATATTACATAGGCATTTGTAGAACATTACAGCAGTCAATGTAATCAAAGTAGAATGGGATTTAGTGTATTAGCAATTCAGAAAAAGGTTGCGAGTAGTATGAAAGACCAAAAATTATTATTTATTGCGATTTTAAACATATTGCAATATTCTGTGATATGTTGCAATTCATGACCTTTTTCCAACTTCAAATTTTTCCCAATTTCAAATGACGTCCCCAAAAAGAAACATGTGTTTGATCTAAAAAGATACATTTACTTCAATTGTATTGCTGTAAAATGGAATTTCCAAGCAGACAAACTGACCAACACATATATGATAAAAGATCGATACTTGGCTTCTGTGTACTGACACAGCATTGCCACACCATGCTGTATCAACTTTTTCCCCCACCCCTAGTACGGAGGCAGGTTGGAATGGTGGCGAATGACACAAGACTTTCACCCAAGAGACTGGGGTTTGTGCCCCGTTCTTCTCCCGATTGTCAGTAAATTGGATCCTGCGCGCCAAGAAGTGACGGCAAGAGTCCACACCTAGGGTGTCTAAATGTGACGCCAAAAGGCTTGGCCCTAAAGGAGATTTTCTGTGTCAGTGACAAATGCCAAAGGCACCTGACCAAGCGTCACTTTTTGATGGGCTGGGCTGGGAGAATGTGTTGGACATTGCGAATGGCGATATGACAATAGTGTGTTCACAACTGTTTTCCACTGCTCCTAAGTGGCCAAAAACAACAGTTATTGCAGGTTCAAGGTTTGTCTTTTATCACTGTTCCAAACCTGCAACGTACGTCAGTGTGTAAAAGAAATATTTGCACACACTCATCATCATGTTCTCTTCACTCCCATTTATGGTGTTGAAGAAAGAAAGTCTCTAGCACACTTGTGTTGGGATAAACCGAATGTTTAATGCATTGAATTGTTCTAATACTGGTGATGAGTTGTCCTCACACCAGCCTGGTATTAATTTGAGAACACCCATCAGCTCGTTCTGCAGCATGTCCGTGTTTTGTGTTAAAATATTTGAAAAATGATCCGCCACTCGGATAGATGTTTGCATAGAAAAGAACACAAAGGCACTACAGACGACAAGTGCATTAATCACCCTCCCCTAATGAATACCAAAGACATTTCTTATAGAGGTTGATACAGTTTGTGTTATTATCTCCGTTTGCCTACTCCATTGTGGCTAACTTTTCATCCTGCTGACATTTCCTAAAAAATTCAATTGAATTATGTGTTATTGCTGTAACATTGCTGAGTGAGTATTCAGCGTCGAAGAAGGAATATGTTGTCACGGTGTCCTTGACTTTTCCAGAAGTTCCATTTGTAGACCTAACATTTATCATATTTGCTTTCTTCAATGTCCTTCAACCCTTATTGCCTCTGTAATACAACTACTATTACAATTATCAGTTGCTCTGATATCTCATTCAATCACTAGAGGACATTGTGCGCCTGTAGCCTCTGCTCAGTCTGAGCTGTAATTGTTGTATTTAAGTCTCCCCGACAACAGCTGCTTTGCTTGCCTCTGATGCAGAGATGGCAAAAGTACTCACTTCCCATACTTAAGTAGAAGTACAAAAAAAACACTCTGTTAAAAGTCAAACTGATTACAGGCTTGGAAATTTACTTAAAGGTGCTCTAAGCGATGTTACGCATGTTTTAGGCTACAACAATTGTTGTCACATACAGCAAACATCTCACTATCTGCTAGCTGCCTGTCCCCAGAACACACTGTAAAAAAACATCTCCTCACTATCTGCTAGCTCTGTTTCCTGAACACACTGTAAAAAACATCTCCTCACTATCTGCTAGCTGCCTGTCCCCAGAACACACTGTAAAAAACATCTCCTCACTATCTGCTAGCTGCCTGTCCCAAGACCACTGTAAAAAACATCTCCTCACTATCGCTAGTGCCTGTCCCCAGACACACTGTAAAAAACTCTCCTCACTATCTGCTAGCTGCCTTTCCCAAGACCACACTGAAAAAACATCTCCTCACTATCTGCTAGCTGCCTGTCCCAAGACCACACTCTAAAAAAACATCTCCTCACTATCTGCTAGCTGCCTGTCCCCCAGAACACACTGTAAAAAACATATCCTCACTATCTGCTAGCTGCCTGTCCCAAGACCACACTCTAAAAAAACATCTCACTATCTGCTAGATGCCTGTTCCCAGAACACACTGTAAAAAACATGGTATCTGAACTTTAAAGTATAAAAGTAAAAGTAGCCTTGCGAATGAAAACCATTAATAATGCAAGCTACCTGGACCACACAAATGTTACTAGAGTGAAACCTGAGAAACTTCCGTCGACATGGAAAAAAGGCTCTTCATTCTTTATATGCCATTGCCTACATTTTAAATAGATGTCTGCCAATAGGCCTAAACATTACATATAAGATTATTGTAACTGAGACTAGGACTCCAGGTTAATAAGATTCTGACTGAGTAGCAAGATATGAATTCAATTGTGACATTAACGTTAACACAATAAAAAAAATAAAAAATAAAGTTGATTTGAGACAAGACAAAGTAACGTGGTCTCAAAAACAAGAACGGCCTTTAGTAACATTAACATTACTGCAGCCTTGTTACACTAAATCAAGTTACTGACGTTGGTATTAATATAAAGCTATACATGCAGATATTGTATCAGCTGTTCGATTTTTGTTTTTTTTAATAAACTGAACGCTCGCTAACCTTAACGTTACTTGGGTTACTTAAATGCTAGAGAACCATGGCGCGGTCATTGCTAGCAGGAGAACAAAGGTGAGTGACCTTTAATAAAGTTACTGAAACAATCAACCAATAGCTTTTGATAACAACAATAAGATCCATTTAACTCCATGTGTTTTTCAAATTTGATCGTAAATTATTGAAAGCCAGTACAATTTGGAACAATTTGCAGCACATTATAACAATAATTCAGGCTGATTCCAGACCCTGATCACCCTGATGGTGTTGTATGGTTGCTATAACCCCCACCTCGCTCTATATTATCCCTTACATACTGCATATTCCAATCCAATTGGATCGAATTTGGTATTGATGACGCAAAAACTGATAACGGTAACTTCCATCCATCCATCCATCTTCATCCGCTTATCCGGTATCGGGTCGCGGGGGCAGCAGCTCCAGCAGGGGACCCCAAACTTCCCTTTCCCGAGCCACATCAACCAGCTCCAACTGGGGGATCCCGAGGCGTTCCCAGGCCAGGTTGGAGATATAATCTCTCCACCTAGTCCTGGGTCTTCCCCGAGGCCTCCTCCCAGCTGGACGTGCCTGGAACACCTCCCTAGGGAGGCGCCCAGGAGGCATCCTTACCAGATGCCCGAACCACCTCAACCGGCTCCTTTCGACGCGAAGGAGCAGCGGCTCTACTCCAAGCTCCTCTCGGATAACTGAGCTTCTCACCCTGTCTCTAAGGGAGACGCCAGCCACCCTCCTGAGGAAACCCATTTCGGCCGCTTGTACCCTTGTACGCTTGTACGGTAACTTCACTTACATCATTTGAAACTAAAGTAACAAGGATATTTTGTAAAATGTAAGGAGTAGGAAGTAAAAAGTCACCAAAATAAAGTAAAAACATCTGAAAAATCTACTTGAGTACAGTAAAAAAGTACTTGTACTTTGTTACTTCCCATCTGTGCTCTGATGTATCAATTGAAGCAGCAAAGACATTATGTCCGTCTTATGGATAATTAGCAACGGTGAAATTTATTCAGAGGAACACCAGAAAGAGACACCGTGTGACAATATTACTCCACTATCACAATCTCTGCCTCTGATTTTTAATGTTTCTTCTTTTCCCCTTCTGACTTTGACATTAATTTCTTTTTAACTGAGCCCATGGCCCTCTGTTCTGTTCTCTTCGATGACCAATCCCACGCCTCTGTCTGAGTGCCCTCCCACTCTGACGTCAGTGAAAGACTTTATCAATGGTGGGGGATTTACTCTGTTAACTTGTTTCATCATTGGGTGGGAAGACGTGAGCGATGTAGTCGTGGGATAGTTGGAGCACCCTAACTCAGCTGGGTCTTAAATCACCACTCCACAAGAGTGGAAGAAGAATGGCCTCTGGCATTGTGGCTAATTGCCGTCTAAACTGAAACAGAATTATTCATAACCTATTAGTGTGTCAAGTTCAGCGGAAAGTAAAGAAAAAAAAGTAGAGGAGAAAGAAAGAAAATCTGAGGGGGGAAAAAGTTAATTAATAGGAAGCAGTACAAGGAGAGTATTTTAATTTTTTAAAGGGCTTCATGATTAAGAATTATCATTTTAATGAATCCCCTGCCAAGAAATTCAATCATCCTGTGGTAAAAGGCTAAACCCTGAACTCTTGGTACCTCTGCTTACTGTCCTTCACTCTCAGGAAGTCTTTGCTTTTCTTCTTGCTCTGCATGAGCATATGTTTTATTTTTTATTATTATGCCCAAAGGCTTTTAGAATCCCCCACCCAAGTGAGTGTTTTAACCGTACTATGATGACCAATTTAGCTCATGCAACATTCAATAATGAATGCAATAAATTATACATTTCTTGGGTGACAAGCAAAGCATCGTGTACAATATTCTTAACATTTACAAGCTTACAACATCAAAATAATTGGGAGCATTCTGTTTGTTTTTATCTAGTTTAATGTTCACCGTATACTATATCCCCTGGACAATTGCGCCGACAAGCTTTAATCTTGATAATGAGGAACATGAATAACATGTAATACCAAGATGGACCAATAACTAGGGCACTTTATTATGTACTGTGTTTGATATGTTCTATCCCTTGACCTGAATAAGCTGTCATGGTGTGCTGTGCCTGTAAATGAAATTATTGACGCATTACTGTATGATAATTGATGATGAGGTTGAAATCAAAGTTCAAAATCAACATGTGAATTGAAAGCCCACGGCTGAGGAGTTCAGAGGGAGAACATGCGAAAACAAGCTGATGGACAGAATCTTTATCAGGAAATTGAATTTACTGTCAAATCATCTTTAGTCTCGGTCTGCAGAAGATACGTCCAACAAGATGTATATACAAAGAATTGACAATCTAATAGAGCTTGGCCTTTTGACTGGCACTCCCTCTCTGTTATAGTTCAAATGATGAGGGCTCAGTTCTTCGACATTAGGACCAGAAACTTAAATGTGATTACCATGGTGTCAGGAACTCATATAAAAATGTGGGCAGTACTTCATTAATTACGACGTAGTACATCATATACATAAGAGTCTGGCTTATTAAATGTACAGTGCTAGGATAAAGCTTGCCATCAAGCAAGTATCTTACCTCCCCCTTCGCCGCAACCGGAACTTGGTGACAAGGTGATTGTGATTGGTTTAAAGGATTCAAACATGTGTTTTTCTCCTCTTATCCCAGAATAAATAAGCGTACTAGCCAGACAGTACTCTATTATGTACACAAGGGTATATAGATAGGTCTGGTTTCTGCAGGACTATATTCATAGCAACCATTGCCTACTGCTGTTGGTTATGGGTGATGTAGATGTTCTTTCAACTTGGTTAAACTTCAAAACACCTGATGGCGAAGGTTATTTGTTGGAAAATGTTCTAAACTAAACAGTATCTAAAGCATGTTTAAGTATTTAGGAGTTTTTCTATTTCACAAAAGGCTTTGTCAAAAATGATAGCATTACAGCATGTGAATGGTCTTTCTACCAAACTGTATACTTTGGTTTAACTGCAAGTACCTCAAACCCCTTGATAGTTGTAGAAATGTAATTAAGGTTTTTATACAATCAAATCAGTTGACATTTCAATGCAATGTCATTGTATGAGTTCACTTCAGCAAATTACAATAACCGAGAGCTGGCATTTGAACAAAAAAAGGATTAGGTGCATTTCAGATCTTTAGTTGTTTACTTTCAAGATTTGATGTTGTGTTGTTCATTTAGTCTGTGTGGTTGTTGTGTATGAAGTAGTGCACTTACAAGAGACATGTTTAGGCAGCAGAAAATAGATGATGTCCTTAAGGTATAATTGCTTCAGTATACTGCTATTTCAACAATAGCGGATAGACCCCTGACCCGTCACCACCAATGACATGAAATGGATATTTTATTCCGCAAACACTGTCATATCCATCCCGTTAAATCTAAGGTCATAATGTCCGGCTTTGGTGGGTGAAAGAAATCAATACCTCTTTTCCCAATGGTAGAGAGAGGGTCATTATTTGTTATTACCCAAAGTGATTTCAATGCGACATTCCAAAGATTACAAGGAAATGTTATTTGTCTCCTCCGAGTGGAGCGTGCCCTTGGAAAGCCAGTGCCCAGTTGATCTGTGCACAGTGTCCGAGACAACTAAGGTTGTTGTGTTGTATCAGATGACCGTTGGGTTGTGACTGCTGTACTGGATGACGAACATCTTAAAAGCCCTTGTGTTTAAGCATCATGTCACGTAACTCCAGAAATCCTTTCATCTAACCTTTTCTAAAGCATGAGGTTGTAATTTAAAGGATACCCTTCATGAGGCGGCATGGCTGGTATTTATAACCCCTAGAAACAGAGATGAGCGCTAAGGTGTAGAGGGACTAATTACCTTCTCATCCCATAAAACTGGGATTCACTTCAATAATGGATGCCCGACTTTAATTAAGCGCTGTGTATATTTTAGGCGTTCGTTTATAAATGGGTGGGATTAATGGTGTACGAGCCAAGCCCAAAGAAAGCATCGCCTGCAGACACAGCAGTTCGCCGTGCTAGTAGGACGAGTTGTGTGCGACTGTAAGCATGCAGCTTTGCGTGTTTGTGTGAAGAGGCTTGTTTGGGTGGAGGGGTTAGATGGATTGCCATGGAGCGGCTGTTCCCTCTGTGTACTGTACTTGTTCGGGAAGTAAGCAGAACATCTTGGCCGACACACAGCATCTCAAACACAGTGGCCTAATTCTCAGATCTAAAAAGTAAAAGGTGCAAATTTTGTCCGAATCGTCAGCTGGATTCTGAAGTGTTTGCCATTTCTGTTAGCATGCCCCAGGTCACTATAGCTGATTGTTAAAGAGTCCTTGATATGATTCTCCATTACTCTCTCGTTTAGCCCCTGTGTCACCTTCCTGCTCATCACGCTTAGTGTTGTATAGTGTGCTCTCAGCATCACAACCTGTTCAATGGATGTTGTGCAAAAGGGTGCAACATTTTGTTTCATTTTGTGACAATATAGTGCACCAACATTTTGCGTCCAGTTCATGATTAACAGTATCAACAAGATATCAGTACAGACTTTTCATCTGACATCATCTTATCTTGAAATTATTTCTTTTTTTAAAGTTGTGATGCTCTTTATCCCGCCTTACCATTGCTACTCTGACCCTGAGCAGCTAACAACACCGATAAAACATGCTGACTTGGAGCCCATTGAAGGGGAAAAAGAATCACATGAATCCAAAGAGCAGATGCATTAATAAATGTCTTTGAGCTAAACCCTGCGGTGATAATTGAGGCAAAAATAAACAACCCATGGGCTTCCTCAAGGATTTCTCTACCCAACATCGAGTCTATCATCTAGTCTACGCTAAAGAATTTCTGTCTAATTATTTTTTTTCTCTCTTCCTTCCATGCTGTCAGAGTTTTGTCAGAAAAGTGTCTGTTTTCCTTTGACTTGGAATCTTTCATTAATTCAGAAGCAGACTTTAACGGACAAACGGTGAAATCCGCTGCTGCCGTTTTTCTACAATTAGCTTCAACTGTGTAGTGGCGAAAACTCGCAATTATATTTGCTGCCATACTGTATCTCATTTGAGGCTGCATAACCATCAAGCCAGTTTTACCCTCTAGCTTATTCAGCGTCTCGTTCAGTTGACATTCACCACGCACTAATCAGAGGGGCAGCCGATGCGCGCCAAGGCTGTAGTCTCATGAGTAGGCCATACCCGGAGATTTCACACAACAAACAAAAACAAGCATCTGATGGTTGCATCATATCCCCTGCTCATAATTT
>NC_045736.1:30385107-30391944 GCF_008692095.1 Etheostoma spectabile
AAGCAGAATATCTTACTTTGGCCTAAGATATAGTTCATTAGCTACAACCTGGATTCACTTTATGTATCCTTACAAAAAAGTACCATGGTAATAGCAAATACAAAATATGTAAAATGTGATGTTTTATTGTCTGTCTTCTAATTAACTACATAGCAGGGGAATAACCCGACTATTATTATCCAATCACTTCTTCCAATCTCTCAAGGTGGCAAAAGATCCATCTTTATACAAAGTACATTTATTCTATAAGAAAAACAAATAGTAGGCCTTTATGGTATTGACACTAGGCTTACTGTCAAGGGTGTTCATAGCCTTTGTAATTAGGGATCTTGTCTTTGCTAAATCCTTACAGCATGAACAATAATTTTAGTTGTTGACTCTTCTCCTACACAACAGATTTCTGCAATGACACTGTATGAACGTCATGGTGAGCCCTATCAGTTAACTAGTTTTAGGTGACATTTTTATGCACATTAAGCTTGAGAATAAAGAGAATGACAATCCTAAAAAAAAAGATTATAAGAAATTAAGATTATTACAGAAATTGTAGTATAGTTTTACCATTTATATACGGCGTCCTTAACCTCCACACAGTTACCTTCCCAGCTATCACTTACAGGACAGGGGCTAAGTTCCACTACACGCCACTGCACACTGTAATCAATATGTCTTGGACTCTAAGTGAGTTAACACATGGCAAAGTTTACACACATTGCAATTATTTTCACTGCAAACAATTAAGGACCACAACACACCTACGCCTGCCTTGACTGCCTAACTGAGATTTAACCTGGGTGAAAGCTAATTGGTTGGGGAAGTCGGCGGGTTGGCAACAACACAAAAAAAACAAACGGAAGGAAAGAAAACTTGTCCCCATCCCCCTCCCCAAGGGCAATACCCATATGTTTTTTTTCGGCTACCAGCCAGAGTGGACCGGACAGAAAAAAATAAACTCCAAAAACAACAAGAAACCAACAAAAATTGTGAAAAGAGACGCTAATGGACCATTGATACTCTGCAGAAAATAAATATTAACGCATCTTAAAAACACTTTTAATACCAACATTAACACATGCAGAGGTAAAATAAATAACTGTTGCAAACTACACGACTAAATTGTTTTGGGGTTATTTTTAACCGAGCAGGGAAGCAGATCCGAAATAAATATCACATGTTTTATGCTGTCGAGTTTTAATGTGTGTGACAGACATTCACACTCAACGGCATTAAGGGCAATCGGCCTGAACCAAACATCAAAACCTGCATTCCTCCTGCAGATAGCCATACTATATATCTAACAAACCACATGCGCACTTTCCCTTTTTTACTCAGTGCCACCTGCCACGTAGACTGTATCGACGACAATTCATTTCCAGGATAATAGCAACGTGTGTTGTCACTGTCTTACAATGTTCTGTGGGTAGGAATTTTTGGGTTTCTGTAAATAACATCACAAAGTACGGTCTAGACCTGCTTTTTTTATGAAAGGCGCAGTGAGATAACTGTTGTTGCGATTTGACGCTATATGAATAAAATTTAATTGGATTCTCTTCGGGGAACAACAACAAACTTCGAGCTTGCAAGCTACATTTCGAAAAGGGAAAGTTTCGAAGGAATTTGGATCATGCAACAAGGCAAGCCTGCTTGGTTCTTTCGGGTTTTGCTGACTGTATTTCCTCTCTAACTGGGACGTTTTGGGACCAATGGCCCGGAATTTGCAATGGACAAAATACACACAGCGATACACTGGTAAGAAAAAATCCCGTTTAACCATGCATCCATCACATACTCCACAGCGCTGTCAGGACAGGTCTGGCAATGCAATTCCTAACTACATAACTACATAACTACAAGTACTTTATAACAAAATCTTATTTTCAACCCAACTCTTTCGAGTGTGGTGTGCACAGAAAAAGACCAGGCTGCAGGCAACCACAATAAACAGGAAATGATCTCGGAACAACAGGCACAAGCTTGTCTTCAACGATATATGTGTAAGAGAACAAAAAAGAACACACTGTCGGAGTCTGCTTCAACTTTAACGAGAGGAAGACATTGCCTGTTTGGTGATTGCACGATGGAGTGTATGGCTGCGTGTGGAGTGATATTTGGAACAGGTAATATGCAAAGTTCAGGTTTTATTACCTGAAGACCTGTTTTGTATCAGACATTTCTTGTATCAGGCCATTAAGGGCTTCTGTCTGAAAATGTAGCAGAAGTTAGCAAGAGTTAATGAAGGCAACCTTTGGGATAATTCATTTCCCTGTAGGTACAGCTAGGGTAGCTATTACTAAAGGTAATACAGGGTGTAATAAATGCGAGGCTATAGCGTGAAACTTAAACCGTCCCGAGAGAAGGATTAACAACACAGTAACAGTGATGACAGCAACTAGTTGGATGGCGTTGGCTTGGGTTAATTTACAGTAACTGAAAGTAATGCAATCAAAGTTACGATCTCAAAGATCGCCATTTTTTGCTTACTTCCCAGAGATCCAAACAGTTCACCGTTTTACACACAAGTAAGTTAAACAGTGAGTTTGTTGCGTTAGCTCGCCTTCCCATTTCCAGACGACCAACCACTGATCGGTGATGGAAAACACGTTATTAACTGTACACCTTTTAACCTTTTGCAATTTACCTGGTGATGTCGCCACAGACATCCAGTTTGCCCCACTGATGAAAGCTCTTGCATTTGCATTATGACATATACTCAACCATCGTCATCGCTCTTGTGTTACCTCATTCGGCGGTAGACAGTGACTGAACTGACATTTATTCCAATTAAAATCTTCGAGATTATTACTTTAACCCTGTAAAGGCAAAGGAGCTAAAAAAGCAAGAGAAGTCATGCCAATTGTGTCCGCACACTTAGTCAACATGATACAACTAAAGTAGCTAAATGTGGGGCAGCTCCTTAGGGAGTGCACAGTGTGGTGTGTTTGTGTGTACAGCCTGTGTGTGTCCAGAGTTTCTGTTTAGCCGCAGCAGAGTACAGTAACAGGGTTAGCTCTGCAGGTATTCAGCGTGGAGTTGGACAGCAGTCTCCTCTATGCCCCCCCCCCCCCCCCCCCCCCCCCCCCCCTCCACCACCACAGTCTGGAGGATGAAGCAGGTTGTTTCAGAGGCGGCAGGCTGTTATAAAAGCGCGCACAATTATGGCACCGTGATGTGAAAACATCCGCCAGATGGAATGAGATAACAAGCACTTTAAAGTGTTATTCAGATCTAATTACCTGCATTAGATAATGTACTTTAATAGCCAAGAGATGTGAAACAGAGCCCGTCTTACTTTCATTTGACTGTTTTAGCAAGAAAATACCTACAGGTGTTCTTAACTAACTGGATATTTGACATTAATGTTATATATAGGCTATAATCCGTGCTTAGCTGTTTCTTGTTGAGTAGAAATAGTCAATTAGAACCTCCTTTTTGAGGACGGACATGCTTGTGCACAAGTGTATTTAACAAGATATAATTTATTAATCACTACCGAGGTAAATGGGACAAGTAATTGTGATACAGATGTCAAGTGGTATCGACCAGCCCTTTATACAACAAACAGCTTGACCTAATAATCCATGTAAAAGAAATGTGCTTTCCAGTTACCAGTCAGCTTCCCTGGAGACCTGCGAGGCCCTTAGCTGGTTTTACGCTAAAAAAACCACGTAATTGGGAGTCAGATTGGTTAAGGAATAAAACAAGATTTATTAAATTAAATGAGCCCTTGAGTGATATATATATTTTTTTCATTCCCGGAGAATGAAGAGAAACTTGTAAAAATCAGCCAGTGAAAAATTTAAGCAGTTAACCTGGTATAAGCTTCACATTACATTTCTTAACATGTCTGCTTGATGAGGTATAATGTCATCATTTGACCTAGTTTTCAGTATCATGGCACAGTGCCAGCACCATGGGAAGTACCATGGAAAACCCAAACACTGTATCCATTTCACAAATCTCAATACCATGGTACTTTTTTGTAAGGATAGGCAACTTATGTACACTGATTAGTTTGCATTTGTATGAGTATGGATCAACGGAAATACATTTCCAGGATATAGCCTGACATCACGCGGCAGATGTCAGGCTTTGCCCCTCACTTTCCGCTCTCTGTGTGCTGCCACACTCAAAATCCCTTCGCTTGGGGAACTTAAAACTAGCAGGCCGCATGAGTAAAAATGGCAGGTTTTGAAGAAAATTTGGATCATGCAACAAGGCAGGCCTGCTTCTTTCTTTCAGTGAATAACTTGCAAAACTTGCTCCATCTAAATGATGTAGTCCCTTTAAATGAATTTAAGGCCATGTCACAATGCCATGTAATTCAGAAATGTAACTGCCACATGCGACCTGTTCCTTTCCTCTATGTGTGATTTTGACTAAGCTGTATTTCTATTTAAATTGTAACTGGTGTGCTGTCTTGGCCAGGTCTACTTCGGAAATGAGATTTCGATCTCAAGGGACTTCCCGGTTAAATAAAAGTTAAATACGTTTTTTGGGGACGTTTCGGGACCTATTGGCGGGATCGCTGGGACGACGTACACACGGCGATACACTGCTGAGAGGAAATTACGTTTAACCATGGGCTAACATAAATAGCTTGCGCTACTGTATTATGTGAACAGACCAGATATTCCACCAAAACAAGTTCTTTCTCGAGACCAGTTGGCAGAGGCACCGTCTTTAAGCCGGTATGTTTTGATCGGTTTGAAGAAATGCAACAACCAGAGTTTTTTTTCCTATCCAGCCAGACTTTACTCCACAGTGCTGTGGAGATAGACATGACCACAAAACCACATGTGTATGCATTCTACCATTTAGCAGTAAGAATTAGCAACGTAGTAGCCATTAAGAATCCCCATAGATTGCTTCCAAATCCTCAGTTGAAGTCCACTGGGCATGAAGTGGCCAAAACACACTCATCACGGTCAGTGGCACAGTATAATGAATGCTCTTTTAAAGAGGTAGACTTATATAATGAGATAGGGGGACATGCCTTACAGCCAGCTTGGGTGTGACCATGCATAAAGCTAGCATAACGAGTCAATGGCATAAAGACACATTTTAGACACAATTCAAGGCAAATTATCATTTTGTCTTAATGAAGATGGATAATATCCTTTTTTATTTCCTAGTCTGGTAGAACACTATGTTAAGTATATTATCAATGTTTCCTCTCCTCAGTACACCCACTGGCAATGGACCCAGCAGGCACATTAAAAGTTTGGCTTCTCATTTAAAATTTATGTCCTGAGTAGACCCTGCTGCGTCCACCACCATATGGCACCATTGTTAAAGAGTGCAAATTAGCGCTGTGGAGTATAGGCTGCTGAAAAGAACAAATATAATTTTGCTCTGCATGACATTAAGGGGTTATTTATTATACCCCATCAAACGCAGTATCTCCAGCCTGTCATGCATTAATCATTTACTGTAGGAATGCCCCTCTCGTGATGCATAATCCCAGTCATGGCACAGCAGCAACAGTGGTGGACATCAGACAAAGATCCCGCTGTGCTGTGTATTATTTGTATTCTATACACACTGGTATGTCTGATGGAGAATTTAGTATCTGTTGAAGTTTGTTTGTTGAGATCCCCATTAGCTTTTGTCTGTCTTAAACAAAGGCTACTCTTCCTGGAGTCTCTATTATTCCATAAGCGTATTACAAAACTGGATTACATACAGTACATCCATAACATTCAAACTCACAGTACATCCCAAGAACAGCGAACACATGAAAACATACACTAGCTTGAATAAGTTGACACACCCACGCTAAAGTTGATTAAAAAGAGGAATACAAAATACATCTTTTGTAAATTTATTTTAATGCCTTAATTCAAATCTCTTTTCCCCCTATGTTAAATTCCCATAGAGGCAAGCACATATTTATTTTTAAAGGCCAGTTATTACATGGATCAGGATACTATGCATCCTGATAAAGTTCCCTTGGCCTTTGGAATTAGAATACCCCCCCCCCCACATCATCACATACCCTTCACCATACCTAGAGATAGGCATGGTGTTATTTCAGTTAGCCTAATAGCTGGTTTGATTTGCATTGAGAGATGATCTTATGGAAAGTTCCCCATGCCTATCACTATGTATGGTGAAGGGTTTGTAATGATGTGGGGGGGGGGGGGGTATTTTAATTCCACAGGCCAAGGGAACTTTAACAGGATGCATAGTATCCTGATCCATGTAATAACTGACCTTTAATAATACAAGTCTGCTTGCCTCTATGGGAATTTCACATAGGGGGGTGTACTTATGCCCCCTGTATTTTAAGGGAGAACATTTATTTATTTACAATATATTATTCATTTACAAAGAAAATTAGTGTCTTTAAAAGTTTGGATTTTCCTAAATTTTTTGAATTATTAAGGCATCAATTTCCAATTTCCAAAACATTTCCTTCAATTTCCAAAAGATGTATTTTTATTCCTCTTTTTAATCATCAATCATGAGTGTGTAAACTTATTTAAGCCACTGTACAGTACATGAGCAGTGCGGTATGAAGAAAACATACACTTACATACGTAACATTCATACTCACAATACAACGCAAGAACAGCAAAGACATGAAAACATTCATGAACGGTACAACAACACATAAACGTACGCACATAACATTCATACTCACAACATAACAAAAGAAAACACAATACATCTGACACCCTTCAACACAAGCCCAAAACTAGTCTAATACATACAGACAAACAAACCAATGAGTCAATGAGTTATATCAAATAATGGTCAAGTCAAGGTTGTTATATGCATGAGCACAAAGTTGGAGAATTGTCAGTGGCATGAAGACAAAAAGAAACTTCAGCATTT
>NC_045736.1:30391954-30392343 GCF_008692095.1 Etheostoma spectabile
TTTTCTCAAAGCCCCACACTAAAACACAGACATCTTCAAATACTTCCAAGAGTCTTTAAAGCATCACTTTAGAATAACCTTGTGATGTCTTTCACGATGCAGGCCTTTCTGTTTTTCTTGAGGAGCTTTCCTTTCTTCATCCCGAGACGTGCACATCTGATATTGAACACAGTGCCTCCCCTGATGTCTCCTCGTGGTTCTCTGTATGCTGTGAAGTGCAGGCTCCATCTCTTGTGGCGCCGTCTACCTCATTCCCTTCACTCCCCCACGCTACGGATGTCTTCCTTCCATCCCTGTGCTCCGCTCCCCACCAAGGTCCCTCCTTTTGAGGGTGGTTGACTCCCCAGAGACACATGGCTGCTTGTACCAAAGGATGAGAACACCTTGTT
>NC_045736.1:30392353-30407986 GCF_008692095.1 Etheostoma spectabile
CTTTTACCTCAATATCACCTTGCTTGATAAGTCTTCTTTCCCACAAAGCGATCCCCCTAAAAATAGTTTCTTGCTTCATAGGTTGTTTTTAAGCAAGTTTGACAAAACTTATCAGACACTGTTATCCTTTATGAATCGATTCATTCACTCAAGGCGTTGCAATTAAGATTCAATTCTTTTCTCAAGAGACTAACCCAAGGGCATCAGTAGCTTGAAAAAAGGTCAACTTAAAAAGCCAGACAGGATTAAAAGAGCCAGAATGGCTCCCTAGTTTGTTATATCATTCCTGCCCTGTGGAGTAAGTATATGATTTCATTTATTTTTAGCTAGGCCCAATGTGAAAGAGGTTTTTGTAACTACAGGGAAATGCATAGATGTGAGCTCACCTGTCTGTCATTCATAGCCTATCGGCTATCCTTTTATACATTTATTTTGTGATCTATATTTTTTTTTATTATTTGCGCCCACAGTCTATCCCCTGTGTGCGCTGTATCAAAAATATTTAATTATGTCGAATCCCTCAAAACTGTTATGATGCATAGCTCACCAGAAGGGATCTCTCGTAATACCAAGGCCTGAAAAACACAAAGCATATGAGTTTATCATTTCTTTCAGATTTTCCCAAAAACCTACAGACAGGAAAATAGTAATATGACATTTTATTTTCTCACACTGGCTGCTTTTATGGAATTTGGAAGCTAAATTCAATACACAGCATGCATGGTTTGAAGACGTGTGTGTTCATTTTTTACGAGAGTCGTTAATTTGTCCCTATTCCTTTGCAGAATGTATGGCTTGCTTCAAAATGCCTCCACTAATAACACATGCATTACAATGGTGTCATTGTGTGAACACTCTTGTGCTTTGAAATATGAGTAAGCATTTATTTCATATTTCCATGCAGAGCATAAGCAACTCCCACACAGATGTGAATGTCATTTGGTCATTCGATCTTTCCAGTGTCACGCGTTGGAGGGTGGAAAGTTGCGGGTATTTCCAAAAGTGATACTGAGTACTTTGCAATGTGGTCTTAGCTTTGTGAGATTTGACACTCATCCGTTGGGCCGCACAAAGGACTGGGAGACAGGCAACCGATTTATGGGGAGAGAAGAAATACAGCTTTAGGAGGCCCTGAAAGCAGCCCGTGGCCATGGATCGAATGGATTTTTTTTTTTCTCAGTGTGCCCATTTTTTAAACTCAAAATGAGTAGGGGAAGCTGAAGGGCAAATTGAAGTGGGAAATTCCTAGTACATCAGGACTCATATTGTGTCCTTTCAAAATTTATCAAATTAGGAGTAGGAACGGAGCGCGTGCATTGATTGTGTTAATGTCTGATCTGAAATAGTCCTGCTGGGATTTGGAGATTTGCGATGATCTCTTTGGCGTAATACAAGAAAGTTGCTTTTTACATGTTCAGTCTTAATATTAGTGTATTAGAAACCAGAACTGTGAATGATAACCAACACACGGGCAAGTCTGCCCCCAAATAGTTCAGTTCTTGAAGGAAAGGTGTTGTTGGGTTAATTGCTAATTTACAAAAGCAGTCTCAAAAAATGATTTAATTGAGGTTGAGGAATTTACATATTCAGGTATTTCAAAGGGCAGAAAATAGAATTCGCTGTGATGGATATAGCAACAAAAGTGAAAGCTTGAAAGGGAAATGTAACAGCTTTAGAAAAATGAAATGCCAGCATGCTGATTCGGCTTTATTTAAGGAATTAACCACTAATTGGTGTTCCCTGGTTAACTCCTTTTTCTTCCTGTCCGTCTACATCTTATCAGTAGCAGTAATTGTACCATTGGGAGCTCGTTCACAAACATTTTGGCTTCTTGAGTTAAAGATTTGATATGGGCCACATTTTCTCATTGCAAGTGCCGTATTTACATCTCCATATCCGAGGAGGTTAGGTTCTCGGTTTTATCTGTGTGTAAGATTGTCAGCAGGATTAAGGAAAAAAATAAATCTAACAGGTTTTTCCTGAAACTTGGTGGACGGGTTTAGCCGTGAGCCAAGAAAGAACTCATTCAATTTTTGACGTTGTGTTGAATCATGGGGCGGATACACAAATTATTTTTTTCATTTTAGTTAACAATGAGTGAGAATGCGTTTTCACAGGAGCAGCTTCCTTATAAATAACACACTTATAGCAGCTTGGCTTGAAAGATAATAGACTTTCTAAGACTATGTAGTCACACAATCCATCTTTTTTTTCCCCTTATTTACTAAGCTGGTGCAGTGCTGTGGAGAACTGGACGTAATTGACTACTGTCTCACCGTCACAGCACACCAGGGAGAAATGTAATGGAGCCAAATCAATAGTCAATTAAGCAATGTATACTTTGTCATATTTCTGGTTTCAAAAAGAGAGCAAGAAAGACTCAAGAGGGCACAACAGTCAAAGCCTCAGTATGGGGAAAGGCTCTGTGTGCATACAGAACCAAGATCAATAAACCTCACAAACTAAAGTAGCTGGTGGAAGTGACACAGCGCCTGCCAATTTAGTCATTTGCCAACCTGCCAAATATGGGCGTAGTCCATATTTGGCAGGTCGGCGAATGTTGATTTCAAGCCGGTGGCATGACACGTGGCACTGGCATGGACTGAAGTGGGCAGGTGTTGCCTGTGTGGGACCATAGAGACCTAAAATCTTCCAAAATTAGACAGCCAACCACTGAAAAGAATAGTGCCTGCTCCTAAAAATAATTGCATGCACACAAAAATTACATGAATTGCAATATTGTCCTAAGAGAAAAAAGACAGATGGAAATCAGTAGGGTCCCTGTTCAGTGCTGAGTTGAGTGTAGATTATTTTAAGCATTGCAATTGTGCAATATGATTTAACCATTAAACTTTATCTACTTATTATACTATACTATGCTGGGACGCAATAATAGACTAAATCCAGACCCAAAAAAGCTAAAACTTGATTGATGTTGAAGCAGATGGAAACTATTTGAGATTTAGGTGTGTAATAGAGAATGCAGCTTCATTAAAAAAAAAAAAAAAAGATCTGAGGACTCCACCACTGTATCTTGGCAGTATATCAGTGATAAAGTCGGGGGCACGTCTATGCATAGATTAATTGCCAAAAGTACCGGGATCTTAAAAATCTATGCTAAGACTAATTGGAGTTGCAGCGAGAAGCAAGTGCAAATGCTTCAGAACAGGATTTAGAACAGGAGTGATGTGAGCTCTTTCCTTTGTTCCAGTTAAAGCCTTGGCAACAGCATTTGGAATTAGCTTTAATTGATTTATAGACATTTTGGAGAAAGCTCAGAGCTGTTTCTTACAAATAGTTAAGCCCCTTTGTACGAACAAAATGGACATGCTGTTCTGTAGTTTTCCTTAAATGATAGAATGGTGTTTCTGGATGTTCTTACATGCCACTTAAAGTGGCCATCTTCTCTGGCAACACAAATGGCCTACATCCTAGCAGTCATGTGACTTCATGCCAGGAAATCATGTGACTGCCCTATGTATTAAGACCAGAGTTACTTCCTTTGCACACTAAGCAACTTAACCCTTGTGTTGTCTTCTCGTCAAAATTGAAAATCAACACTTTTTGTTTTTAACTTTTTTTACGTTTTTGTCCCTTTTTTAACACTTTTTTTAACACGTTTTATTTGTCACTTTTTTTGACATTTTCATCACTACATAACACTAACCTATTAACTAGTTTTATAGTTATTTTCTGAATGTATGGTCAATAAACCTCATTTATAGGAAATTATACCTAATGTTGGAGTTAGAAAAGCATGAATTAGGAATTATTTAGACTAAAATTAAAGGAATGGATGTTGATGGATGATCACAGACTGGAATATGTCAACTTTTACTCAATACTATTTCAAAACCACTTCAACTTTTTTTTCCAAATGCTATAAAATTTAATAAGACGCCCCAAAATTAATGAAAGTAGAGATTTGTACTTGCCAAAGAGCGTTGTGTGGAATCAATCATGTTATTTTGGGTAATTACAATTGCGTAGTTCAAAAAAGAACATTGATATAAGTTAACGGGTCAAATTGACCTGAGGACAACATGATGGTTAATATGTTGTCTCTCAAAAGACAAAAAGCAACAGGTGTTTTGCAGAGAGCACAGAAACTGCTACTAAATGGAATAATACGACACGTTCATTTCACTCTGGATGTCTTGAAACAAAAGGATAATCAATTACATCAGAACTTGGCTATGAAACTACCAAAGGATTTCTTTTACAGAAGACGGCTGGCTTTGTACAACAGGGACGGCTGGTTCAACACACCAGAAGCAAGGAGAGACAAATCAAGAAGTTTGACGCGTTATGTTCACATGCTCAAGGTTTTAGCCAGAGCACATGTGCAGACAAACAAAGGGGGAGTGAAGCAAATCTGACAAATAGGTTAAAAACTTGTCTGTGGTAGACATGATCACTGTAACTGAATCAGCCATCCGTAACAATAAGATCCCTGAGGATGAAGCCGAACAGCTTCGGGCTCAAGTTGCTAACTCTCTTTTGAATGCTAAACCCCAACCACCTAATCTCAGTTGACATGAGACAAAGGTCCTGGCATTGCTCAGCAAGGAGGAGAACATCCCCGTCCTACCGGCAGACAAGGGGAGAGGCACAGTGGTTTTGAACGCAGAGGATTATTGCTCTAGGGTAACCACCCTCTTGAGTGACACATATGAGATCTTAAAGAAAAATCCCACTATTAAATACAAGAAACAGGTTATCATTTGTTCACAAACACTGGAAAAACAAGGAGTGGTTGATGGCAGCCTACATTACCGCTTGTATCCAGGAGATACCATGCCATGTTGGTATGGTTTACCAAAAACACATAAGGAAAACTATCCCCTCAGACCAATCGTCAGCAGTATTAACTCTGTCACGTACAAAATTGCTCAATGCCTGGCCGCTATAGTAGCACCACTGGTTGGCAACCCATTATCCTCACATACAGAATTCCAAGGACTTTGTGGACAAGGTCTCATCAGAGGCAGATGAAACCATGGTGGCATCACATTCATGCCAATTACCTTGGATGTAGAGACTGGGAAGGAACGATTGTGCCATGACCACACTTTGCAAGACAGAACACAACTCAATACAGATCAGGTGGGCTTATTGTTGGAGCTATCGACCTATTTAAAATATAAGAATGTCTCTTATAGACATAAGCATGGCTTGGCTATGCAATGGTCTAACCCTGTTTCCCTCATTGTGGCCAACCTCTACATGGAGGGAGTGGAGAGAGACCTGCAAGGGAGTTCCTCTGAGCCACTGGTTCAGGTACGTACATGACACGTGGGTGAAAATCAAGAATTCAGCCCCTTCACAGACCATATAAGTTCAGTGGACAACATCAAGTTCACAAACTAGGATCTGGGGGAAAATAAACTCTCCTTCCTGGATTGGTGGGAATGGGGGGAGCTCCAGGTGGCATCCTCTGAAGCTGCTGGGACACCATCTTCTCTGGCAACACAAATGGACTACATCTTAGCGGTCATGTGACTTCATGCCATGAGATCATGAGACTGCCTTGTGCATAATAAGCAACTGACGGTGTTCTGATGAACACTGAAATGTCTTGTATTTTTTATTTTTAATCCAGCTCTCCATAGACAACTTCAAGTGTTATTTCCAAATCCAGTGTGTAAATGTGCTGCGCTATTGAATGTCAGCTGTGAGCACAGCTTCTTTTTCTTTGCTCTATTGGAGCAAAACAATATTGCTAATTTACAAAATAAATCTTAGTAATTTTAGGTATTTCAAAGGGCAGAAAAGGAGGTCACATTGATGACTATAGAAAAAAATAGTTAAAAATATTTTTATTTTATAGTTTAAAAAATGTTCAGAATGGTTTGAAATCCCAGGTTTTTGCTCAAAATGATTACTTTTACAAAAGTTTATCTCATTATTTGAAGTTATGGCCACACTTAAAATGAACATCCAACCTTGTAACATTACACTAGATAAATGACAGAAGATAAGGAAAGCATTATAGGTCCTCTTTAATAACATAAGAGATGCAATGCGTTATCCTCTATATCCTATAAATTACTAGTCTCCATATCTAACTCCAAAAATTTGTCAATGCAATCCAGAAACCTCCATTGTTGTTTACAGGGGGAATAATAATGTACGTTAGACAGCAGAGGGAACTGCTGGTCTACAGCATGTATGAAGAGACTTGACTCTGATCTATGCAAATAAGACACTGTGGAATATTTACTGAGGCTTGCATGCTGCCCTGATTGTCTTGACTTGAGAGCTTTGGGGCCGGCGCCCATATAACGCTTTGTTCTGGCAGAAAAGGGCTGGCACTTTCAGGGCACTGGGGAGCGTCTCATCCAAGTGCTGCTTGCGGGTTTTGTTTCAAAATGACAATAACGTTAGCTAGGTCGCTAAGTTAGCAGAGAGTTGAGGATGCCAGTGCCTTTCTGAAAGGTTCAGAGATTTTCAACTCAGTGCAAAACAAGACGCTGGGTTCAGCGCTCTTTCTCTAGGCCGCCTTACGTTCTCCTCTCATTGGAAACAATTGGAAAAAAAGTCCTACATGGACACTTAGCCTTTAAGGTTTGTGTTTGCATACCGTGTTGTCTGGGTCCCAGAGACCCGCCTGTATTCAATTGTATTTTCCGAGACCCATCCTGCACTCGTGTCCCACTACCCTCATCTCGTCCTCCAGGGTCCCTGGGACCTAATGGATGAGGCGGGATTGTGGAGAACATATATATATATATATATATATATATATATATATATATATAAAAATATATATATACACTCACATCGCATAAAAATAAACAAGTGTTGACGGCAGTTGACATGAAATGAAAAAAAGGCCCCGGGGACCCCCGAAGCGCAGCACCAGGCTAATGCAATATGTAAATAAAAAAACAAGTCCCTGTGACATGAAGGACAACACAAGGGATACAGTACAATTTCCATTTTTTTATGAAGAAAGTTTACACTTTATGATAGGCGAACCATTTTCAAAACACACTATAGTTTATATGATAATGTTGTGCATTTGCACACCACAGTATCATACATTTGACAAAAAATGAAGCAGACCCAATATTCATTAATAGATTTCCCATTGCAAGCTAGTGTCAAGTAAGAATTTACTGAAATTACCCAAAACCAAATGCTACCTGAGGGAATTTCAATCTAAAAACAGGTTTTGTTTTAAAGAATGTTTAGCTGTAAATTGTACAATATTTGTAATGTTCTTTAAGGTTTTTAGCAGTTTTGGAGACAACCACAGTGACTCATACCATTAGCAAGCTTTAAAGCATTTATCAAACAGTCAATATGAATTCTTAAGGCAACTTTTACACATTTACACAATGAGGCACACAACTGTGGCAGGGCAGGCAGTCTCCAGTCATGCTTTTGTACCCATATTCATATTTACTGAATACCTTGAACTCAACAAATGTAATGGAACCAGGATTCAGCTTTTTTTCCTACTGTACGCACACACTTTAGCTGGTGAAATAAAAGCGTGAATCAATGTTCCGCAGTCAAACACTGTACTATTTTGTACAAGCCCACAAAATAGTATCGTTTCACGTATGCCATCTGTGGATGTGGAATTGTATTTTTCCCGGTCCACAGGGTAGCAAGACGCAAGGCTATTCGCATATTTTTGTACACTTCAATGCTAAAAGGTTTGCTAGATAGAATGATCCTATTGACATTTGTCTGGTGGACACTCCACGTTCAAATCAATTTTATTTACATAGCGCCAAATCACAACAGCAGTTATCTCATTGTGCTTTTCATAAAAGAGCAGACCGTACTCTGTGATGTTGTTGGACCACATGAAGCGACAGGCCTACCATAGTATTCTCAGGCCTACAGTTTAATTTCTGGTAATGGAGTCAGGCTCCAATATGTAGGGATGCTTGAGTCTGGCTGGCATGAAGCTATGTCATTCTGTATGATTTCAAGTGGAATAGGCTGGTTATTCTAAAGATTTTTGCCATTGTGGACTCATGTTGTTGGAATGTGTGTTGTTTTTGGCTGAGGAAATAAGCAGGGGACACACTGCACGCTCAAGTGCCGTGAAGCCACGTAGCCATGATGCCTGCGTGTGTCGATTCCAGTCCCGGTTTATCTTTTCCTAACCACAACTGTCCCGTTGTTGTAGCACGTCCCGCATGGGGTGGTGCCTCTGCCGCCGCGTGGCCTTTCATTTCCCCGTTGTTGCGTCCAGCAGAGACCGCGGATGGTGTCCCGGCGGCCGCCTTTCCACATCTGTGTGTCACACTCTGTCTGTCCTTCAGCGTTTTATTTTGAAATTTGGTTTACTGTGCAAAGTATCCAGCTGCACTGTGGCCTTCCTGTATGTAATTACCTGCCTGGCTGGACACATTCGCTTGTGGAAGAAATCGAGGAGACGCTGAAACGATTATGCAATGCTCGGGCCGTCGCCCTCCACTCCTGATCCCAGCCGGTGTGGCCGGACAGATTGAATAACACGGGCGCCGAAATGAAAAATGGCTCCGCTTTGCGGCGCTTCTGCGCACAGTGTGTTTTGGCTTTTAGTAGATGTTTAATAAGATCTTTAGGCAGCCTCAATCTCTGTTCTGATCTTGGATAATTCAATCTGTTACAGAGCAAACTGTTGAAATTGTCATGGGCCAAAAGCAGATTTGAGTTAAGAACTGATATAAAATCTTAATGTGGGCTGGCGGATGGTGGAAAATCTGTCTTTCAAACCAAACAGACAAACCAGGCAGCAAATTCCTCACTGCAGCAGCCAGAGACAACACAAAATCATCTTTCTTGAATAATGCATGCTTGAGGATTTTCCATACTCTCATCATGTGAGCAGTGGCGAAATGCTGCTAAATAAAACTGAATGTGTATCATACTTAACGTTTCCAGGAGAGTGGTTGATGCCCAATTTTCTAAACATGCAAAGAAAATATCGTCTTGTAATGCACATTGTCTGACATGTTAAGAGCTGCCAGAACGAAAGCTTGCTACAGAGCTGAGGCTCCACCTTAATCAAATTATGGCATAATGGAAAGTAGGTGCAGAGATATCTCCAACCACACGTGTGCCAAATTCAATATGTTTGTCAGATTGCCCCTGAACAGAGTAACAGTGCTCCATAAATGATTCCTGGTTCCATATAATGAAGACTCTCTCAGCTGGCTCTTGCTGCTGGCTGTGACTATGCCCGAGAGCCCATTCTCACTTGTTCCATATCCTATTGTGACTGAATGACTGTGGAATAGAAACAGACTCACAGCCTGACTTACAATTATAGCTGGACTGGTTCTGTTAGGACTCAAGAGGTTGTCTCTGTCCCTGATATGAGGACATACACAGCCAGATCTGTTAACTCTGTTAAAATTATGTGTTTTCCTCCTCAAGGGTGAGACTGTGTGGGAGTCAGAGTAAGTTCCAATTTTAAATCAACACTGGATCATACTGGATAGAAAACTGACGTTGCATCGCTCACTGTGGGTTCAGATTTAGAAGATCATAGGGAGTATCATATCGATGGATTTAACATGTGGTTCAGCGACACTGTCCCCCCCCAAAAAAAAACCATAGGTCGTTTGAACAAGCACAATTACGACCCATATTTCCATTGGGAGCAAAGTAGGAAGTCATGCAACGTTTAATGGTTGACAGGAACATTCATAAATGGCTCAAACAAACACACAACACACATGGTGGTTGTGTCGGTTTGAAAATAACGATTCTTCAATTGATTCCACTGTTATAGACCAATTTCAAATAACGGAATGAAATCAGGAGAGTCTGGGTTGTCTTTAGATGTGAGATTGTGTCAAAATTTGGACTTTTCAAAGTCATCTAGTGAATGTTAGGCACTAATTTAACTTTACTTAAAGGTTGAATGACATGGGGCTCTTTTGATGCTTTTATATAGACCTTAGTGGTCCCCTAATACTGTATCTGAAGTCTCTTTTATATAGACCTTAGTGGTCCCCTAATACCGTATGTGGAGTCTCATTTTTATAGATCTTAGTGGTCCCCTAATACTGTATCTGAAGTCTCTTTTATGTAGACCTTAGTGGTCCCTAATACCGTATCTTGAGTTTCTTTTATATAGACCTTAGTGGTCCCCTAACACTGTATCTGAAGTCTCTTTTATATAGACCTTAGTGGTCCCCTAATACTGTATCTGAAGTTTCTTTTTCTATAGACCTTAGTGGTCCCTAATACTGTATCTGAAGTCTCTTTTATATAGACCTTAGTGGTCCCTAATACTGTATCTGAAGTCTCTTTATATAGACCTTAGTGGTCCCCTAACACCATGTATTAAGTCTCGTTTATACAGACCTTAGTGGTCCCCTAATACTGTATCTGAAGTCTCTTTCCCAAAGTTCAGCCTTGGTGCAAAATTCCAGCCACTTAAGGCATCCAGTCCCAGTATGACCTTTCCTTAGTGTGTGCCATTTCTGAGTCTGTAGCTTTTGAGGAGAAGAGCGGGGGGACAAGGTGGAGGTTGGGGGTGTGGCTTTGACCAACTGCCACTTTGCTCATTTGAAAGCCATAATGTCTCTCTCTCTCATGTGTGGGCCAAATTCTCTGGGCGGGCAAAGCAGAGAAAGGGGACTCAACATAATATTCCGGATTGGCCCATCTAAACTTTAATTTTCTCAAAGGCAGAGCTGGATACCCCGGGCTTGGTTTACAACTATCATCATTTCTAGCCACTAGGGGGCCATAGGCAGGCTGGGGGAATGCATATTAATGTTAAAAAATGTTATGAAGTGAAATTGTAATGTAATGGGGCCTCAAACAAAACTATGTCTACACCACAGTTGTAATTACATCATATACCGAAAAGATTTTAACCCAAACCACAATCTTTTTCTAAACCTAACCAAGTAGTTTAACTTAACATTAAAACCACAACTGTTCTGTTTAAGTATGGGGACATAAAACACTCCTTTGGGTCACATTTCCTGGTCTTGAAGGAAAGGAATCTAAAATGATCCGATTGTATCC
Source organism: Etheostoma spectabile (assembly GCF_008692095.1). NCBI lineage: Eukaryota > Metazoa > Chordata > Actinopteri > Perciformes > Percidae > Etheostoma > Etheostoma spectabile. The sequence goes on from NC_045736.1 coordinate 30,403,346, forward strand.
AAGAATTGAGGCCATAATGGAGTTTTCTGTTCTTTAGCGAGAAACCTGGTCCAATTTTGGCCATGTGAGTTGTGATTTGACCAAAAAAAAACGTAAAACAAAATGGCAACCAGATGACTTCTGGCACCAGTCCCACCACCTTGCACTAATCCATTTGCTTCTCTTCTCTTCATCAGTTTGCAATAAAAAACGTTTTCCTGTGTTTCTGCATCCATATTGTGCAACTGATTTGTTTACTTTGCATTCATATTATCAGTATTTTTTTTCCCCCAATGGGACAGTCAATGCTAGATTATAAATAGTATAATTGCCCCGTGTCACCGCTTAATTGGTTAAGTGACTTCCCCCATGTGGTCAGTCACTGTATGTCCGTTTCCAGCTCACGGGAAGCACAATGTAGCAGCAGTTTTCTGGCTTTTGTGACTCTTTAAATTGACTTTTCCCAGTAATTTCTCATTTTCACACGAGGAACCATGAATCATTGTCATCTTTTTGACAACGTTGCCCTTGATTTTCTTTTCTCTTTCAAAAGCCATATTATTATTGCCCAGACTATAGTTACACACGGCATATCAACATAATACTGCAAGCCTGAAAGACACGAGAGCTTGTATAGCGCTAATCTCAACCATTTGGGGCTCTAATGAATCCGCTCCGGTCACTTTACAACAAGAGATTTTGGGGGGGGTGGTGAATGTGAAATCTGAGCCTGAAAATAAATAATTATAACATGCATGTCCATGGTCCTACATACACACTTACACACACCAACATACTGACAGATAGTTCTTCTACAAACACTGTATTCTGCAAATGCCTGCACACATTTGCATGGAATACATTCACACACAAATACAAACACACTTGAGCAGACCAAACTCCAGGCTGAATCAGAGCAATTTCCCGGGTGAATCAGAGCAATCTGGTCATCGTAATTATAGCGTGCTCTATGGGAAATTGGTGAGGTCCTAAAGGAAAGCTGTAATCAAAACCTCAGGCAGCGGGGTGCTGCGATGAAGTGGCTCTCTACATGTGCAGTTAATATGAAATTTGCAAATGCATGACCCTTGAATGCAGTTTGCACCAGGCATGAGGTCAGTCCTAGTCTTTTTTACGTCTCTATGTCTTCTCACATGGAGAGGAACATTGCCCGTCCCCTGCCGGGGAATATTGGGAACTGGATCATTATGCAAAGAATCTGAAGCGGCAGGTGTAGTGCAGCATGGAACAATTGCTTAACCTGCCTTTAACAAGGTCCAAACCCCATAAATCAAACCCCAGAACCATGACTTTATAGTTCATCCCATTTTTGTCCTCATTTTACTCCTGGATTTACTACATAGCATGAAGCTGAATGGAATATAACATCAGCTTTTATTATTATTATTATTATTATGGATAGACCATGCAGGCACAAAACGAGGCATGCATCGCCTCTTAACAAGGCTTTTATTTTGTCATTGTCAGTGTCACAAGTGCTTCACCCAGTTCTCAGCTTTTGCTTTCAGTGTTACAAAGCCGGCCAATCCAATGACTGTCATCATCCTTGGAACGTCAATGAAATGTCTAACTAGTTTAGCAATTAAAGGCATCCTTGAAACAAAACCCCATCATGTCTTGAAGCGAAAGCTCCAGATTTAATTGAGAACGTTTGCCAATCTGCTGTGTGAAATAGCTCAAGTAGAAAATGGGATTTTTGGCTGCATTTATGTGACGCAATTAGCTTCCATGGAATGGAATGACGAATTCTCTAAACTGCCATAGTTAAAAATGGAGGAAAAAATGAGAAATATAGTCCGGAAACAATTCATCAGCATTGTAAAAGATGCCCAAAGATATGTACTTTTGGTTCAAACATATTCAGGACTAAATACTTGGTAATGTTTTTGTTGTTGATGCGTTACAGAACATGAAATTAATCATCAAAAGTTTAGAGAAGTTGAAAAAAGAGGGAAGTCAAGTACACCAGAATGTTAGTCATCATTTTCTAGATTAAAAAGATTTCCTTGCTAAGGGAGCTCAATTTTGTTTTGAAATGAAAGATGTTTTCCTACATCTAGCACGTGAATCTAGTATTTTCGACGGCCAATATAAGAAGCCATGCATTCATGAATATTTAGGAATTGGAAGATGTAATATGTCACCATGGAGTAGTCAAATGTCAGTTCCATGCTTATGACGGATTTAAATTGGTATCACATGTAAAAATAAAAAAATAAAGCTGAGATTGATTCATGCATTCATGCATTTATTTGCTCACGCACCTATGCATTTATGCATGATTCGTTCATTTTTTTTGTATTTCAAATTCTTTTTAATAGCAAAGCTAAAATTACAGTTTTTTCTGACTCGAGCTAGAAATAAAGTAACACATTTTTTCATTTTCTTTTCTTTTCTCAAGCTGTTAATCAAAGTGATTATTGATATCTTGGACTGTTTTGACGAAAGCTTTTTCATTAAACCGTTCCTGAGCGTAATCCACTGTAAATAGGTGTATTTATCTTGGGCTTCCGATTTGAATCGCGTTAGCGCGTCGCGTAATCGCGTCTGACACAGACAAACAAACAAAAAGATAAGATCAACAAAACGGTTCTGTGATTACGGAGGAAAGTGCCTGGATCAACCGGCACGGTTTAGTCCTTTGAGAAATTAAATCTACTTTGATTTGTGGATTTTATCTTTTTGTGAGGAGTGTGAACGTCAGTCATAATATTTGCTGGGCCCAGTCAATATTGATACAGTAGATGCACCACAATAATGTAGTTGTGGAAATACAGGTGCACCAAGAATCCTTCTTTGATGCACATAACGAAATATAGCCTATCAAAACACCATGGTGTGGTCATAATAATGCACTTAAAAAAAAAATCTTCCCCATCTACATTTGATTCCTAACATGCTGTTTTTTAAGCTAAAAATAAAATAAAAAAACAGAACAAATTGGTTTTAAATATAAGACTGATACAGTAGGATTGGATTTAAACTGTTTAATAATTTCTTTTGGAATTTATGTCACGTGCCGTGTTGTGTCATGTGTATTCTCTGCAGGTGTGTGTGTATTCGCTGCAGGTGTGTGTGATTTTCTGCAGGTGTGTGTGTATTCGCTGCAGGTGTGTGTGATTCTCTGCAGGTGTGTGCTGCTGATGACAGGCCAGCAGCTGAGGCTGATCAGCACATGTGAAAAAAACGTATTGGAGTTTAGAGATTAATGTCAAAATTCTGCCTTTTTTTTGTCAGAAATCTGCCTTTTGTTTTCAGAATTCTGGCTTTAAACTCCGAACTCATTTTTTCACATGTATTTAAATATGCATATCTCAAAGTACCCCGTCTGAATTTTTTATTTTTTGTCCCAAGTATCCTTTGCACAGCACAAGGCATTTTTGCTATCAAATAGAATTTCAGAAAAAAAAAAAAAAAAACGTATGTTGAATTTCAACGTTAATCCGCTTCATTGGAAATGTTGGACATGTATGTTTGATTTGATTTGATTGAGGTGTTGCTATTTTTGTGGGAAATTGTGTCTTCATGCTTGGTCCACATTCCATTCAGGGCTTACCTTTAGCACCCTGATTCTGATTTGGCACTGGTGTGTATCTTACTCTGACCTTGGCATGTTCAGACTACACAATATTTTGTATATGTTACGATGGTCACTGGGTCAGATTAGGTGATTATGGAGTCATAAATCTGTCTGGGACTTGGCTGAGAGACGTGAAACACTACATTTACACACTACACTCAGAACTGACCTGCAAACAATAGTGGTGTGTGTAATGTTGGCTAGCGATTGTTCGGAAGAGAAAGAAGAACCCATGGCTGGCCGATATCATCGCCGATATCGGGCATTTCCCGATTTATTTGTATCGGCATTTATAATGGCCAATTAAAAAAATAAAAAATAAAATGAAATTAATTTTCATTCATCAGAAGCATTTATAATGACAACTAAATTATATTATAGCATAGTCTGTCCACCAGAGGGCAGTCTACACCGTCCCTGATGGCAACACTGATTATTTTTTTCTTTTTGTTCAAAGGACTTTAAGTTTCATATCTTAAGTTTTTTATTTTTGTACATTTTATTTAACAGAACTTTAATATATTTTGATGTCGCTCTGTTCTGAAAATAAAACAAATCAAATTACTTTAGTGAGAAGTCATAAAAAACCACAAAAAACTGTGTTTTGATGCGTGTTTCTGGATTTCTTTTTTAAATATATACAGTATATCGGCCAATATATTGGCAAATTGGATTCTTAATCAAACCTTTGTAGCGGATATTCTACTTTTTCATGTCTTTTGTCTTAGGTTAAGCATGTTTCCTTACAAAAGGAGACACGCAACATTATCAGAGCTGAATATTTGATGACTGTAGTGCATTTTATGTAGTTTTGATTTAGGTTTACAGTGGCATTTACATCTAAAAGGATTGAAAATCTAGTTGTTCAAGTTAATTCTAACACCATAGTCCATTTTAATCAAATGAAACGGAATTTCCCAACAACTACAACTGGCTAGTAAAACCAATTGTACGGAAGAGGATTAGGGCCACTGGTGAAAAATCTATGTGAGTTCTGACGCTTTTCTCAGAATTTGGATTTTTTTTCTCAGAATTAAAAAAAAGTCAGAATTCTGAGAATA